>NW_014333409.1:69657-71349 GCF_000341935.2 Cephus cinctus
GGAGAAAGTTCACTCTTTCTCTCAGAGATGGCGCCACATATCATGCCCAGGAGGTGCTGCCCTCTTATCGACGAAAATTCGAACTAATGCAAATTCTCTAATAAGATTTACTCCTTGAAATTTCGACGATGTGATTTTTAAATTGAATTCGGAATTGTTTTATCGGAGAAAGTTTACTCTTTCTCTCAGAGATGGCGCCACATATCATGCCCAGGAGGTGCTGCCCTCTTATCGACGAAAATTCGAACTAATGCAAATTCTCTAATAAGATTTACTCCTTGAAATTTCGACGATGTGATTTTTAAATTGAATTCGGAATTGTTTTATCGGAGAAAGTTTACTCTTTCTCTCAGAGATGGCGCCACATATCATGCCCAGGAGGTGCTGCCCTCTTATCGACGAAAATTCGAACTAATGCAAATTCTCTAATAAGATTTACTCCTTGAAATTTCGACGATGTGATTTTTAAATTGAATTCGGAATTGTTTTATCGGAGAAAGTTTACTCTTTCTCTCAGAGATGGCGCCACATATCATGCCCAGGAGGTGCTGCCCTCTTATCGACGAAAATTCGAACTAATGCAAATTCTCTAATAAGATTTACTCCTTGAAATTTCGACGATGTGATTTTTAAATTGAATTCGGAATTGTTTTATCGGAGAAAGTTTACTCTTTCTCTCAGAGATGGCGCCACATATCATGCCCAGGAGGTGCTGCCCTCTTATCGGCGAAAATTCGAACTAATGGAAATTCTTTACTATGAATGCTTGATAATTTCAAAATTCACAAAAAAGTGTGCGAGTACCAGAAAGTAAAGCAATTTTTTGAAAGTGGCCCTATCGCAATCTAACCTGTACCAGCCTCTTCTATGGACCATTCTGACTTTCTGAATTAAGAGATCTTTCAAAATTTACATCTCTGGGAGATACAGCCTCCCAGATGTGCACTTTCGAGAATTGAATTTCAAACTATATTAGGAGTAGGTGAAGGATGCAGTTAGGACGGAGGAGAGTAAGAGAGAGACAGAACTCACTAGTACTCTGGGATATTCGCATAGGGCAAAAGAATATCACCGTGTATAAGTGTTTAAAGATAATTTATTCGACAAACGTAATAATGATACAGTATACAAAGTGCAGACATACATACAGACATACAAAGTACATAGTATACAAAGTGCAGACATGCATACAGACATACACATACAGCCCGCGAAAGATTTGTAATAACAGTACCATTAAAGATATATTACATATATCACTGCAATATAATATACGCGTGGTATGTTACATGCGCTACCACTTTAAACTTTTCTTTTTCCAAAAGACATTTTATAAACTTAGTTTCTAAAGATATACTAGGAGGAGAGTGGTGGAGACATAGGAAGGAATAGGAGATTTGAAAATAGAATACAAAGGTTTGGTGGCAGCAGACAGGGAAGATGTTGTTGAAGGGGAAAAGAGGAAGATTGTTCAAAAGAAAGAGTGAAAAACAGAGATGGTAAGGACTGAGGGAATAAGGGGCGAAGAAGATGCGTAAAGCGTATGCACTATAATAATTCCTTATGTATTTATATTTAATAATTGAGCGAAAAACATCTAAAGAAATTATTGTCTTTTAATACAAAAAATAAAAAAGTTATTAGCTAAATTAATTTATGCCCAAATTAACACAATTCAAAAAATATAAATGA
>NW_014333409.1:71750-81716 GCF_000341935.2 Cephus cinctus
TTGATAAAATTATGGAGGAATTGTTTGCGATATTCCTTTTTACTGGTTGATGTCCAAATTATCAGGGACGTATGCGATCACATCGATTGGCAAATATCTCCGTTATTTCTTTTTCTTCTATGTACCAGTCCCGTCAATAATTCCATATAGTGGTTTAAATAAAAAACTACTTGAATTAATATGCTCGACCCGACCAAGGAAACAGGAAAAGTAAGACAAGCACAATGTAAAGTGGGAGAGAACAGAGTGAAACGTGAAGTTATAAGGAATGATAAAATTTAAGAATTTAAAAAATAGAAAAGTAATGAATGGGGATATAAAAGTAGAGAAGAAAAAAGAAAAGAGATAAATCAGAAAGTAAAGAATGAAATATAAAGAAATAAGGAAGTAATGAAGAAATAAATAAAGAAGAAGTAGAAAAGTAAGGAATAGAGTTATAAAAGTGGAGAAGAAACAAGGAAAGAGATAAGTGAGAAAGTAAAGAATGAAATATAAAGAAATAAGGAAGTAATGAAGAAATAAATAAAGAAGAAGTAGAAAAGTAAGGAATAGAGTTATAAAAGTGGAGAAGAAACAAGGAAAGAGATAAGTGAGAAAGTAAAGAATGAAATATAAAGAAATAAGGAAGTAATGAAGAAATAAATAAAGAAGAAGTAGAAAAGTAAGGAATAGAGTTATAAAAGTGGAGAAGAAACAAGGAAAGAGATAAGTGAGAAAGTAAAGAATGAAATATAAAGAAATAAGGAAGTAATGAAGAAATAAATAAAGAAGAAGTAGAAAAGTAAGGAATAGAGTTATAAAAGTGGAGAAGAAACAAGGAAAGAGATAAGTGAGAAAGTAAAGAATGAAATATAAAGAAATAAGGAATTTAAAGAAGAAATAAATAAAGACGAAGAAGAAGGATGTGAATGGATATAGAAATAAAGAAGTGAGAATCAGATAATAAGAAAGAAATGAATATAGAAATAAAGGAGTAAAGAAGAAATAAATATAAAAATAGAAAAAGGTTCGAAATGATTCCAAGAGACCAGTATAAGAGACCGGCTCGAGGAAGAATGAGCGCTCCGAGTCCGGGCACTGCCTTGAGCGCTCTCCCCACTCTCTGCCTGCTCCCACTCGCCGAGTCCTCCGCGTCGAATTTGCGTGCACACAATTTTAGGCAACTTCCAGTACTTCTAAATATGCTTGGCCTGAATTTTCGATTTCTGAGTGTTATTATTTTACTTTATTGATTTAATTAATTATTTTAATGTTCTAAACACCTAATTTATTAATATTTCAATTTTAACGTACTTATTTTCGATAATCTACAATTTCAATTCAATTTTTAGCTACTCCGTATATTTAGCGAGATTTTGATTTAGCCTCAGTTTTATATTTGAAATAAATTTTTAAAGTAAATCAAGATCCAATAATATTTAGTAAAAATTGAGGTGCTACACGGGTGTCAAGTTGGCACTTTCTTAAAAATGTCTTAAAAATATTTCAACAATAGGCTTTTTCAATAATTCTTGAGAAGTTCTATAGTTCCCGGTCTCGTTCTAAGAGTTGCTTTGGGAACCAGCGGTGAGTAGCGGAGAACCTCTGCCCGCCAAGCTACGCGTTCGTGTTCACGTTTAGCTCGACTACGACGGAATTTGCATTGTCGACGGAGGCGATGATCACATAACTCTACTTCCAGACTTGCCGCTACGATTTAGCGGCATGAGTTTGGTATCGCCTAAAACCGGAGCGTTGTACATCTCCCTGCTGATCTCTGTTGTGCATTTCCCTACTCATCTTTGGAAAGAATACCAATGAGTCGATCTCCCTACTCAATTCTGGTGGTAAAATTTGAACGAACTTTGGAAACGAACCAAATGTAAAAAATTAGAATTTGACAAGGTAATAAATAAAACTTGATTTCAAAGAAAAGTAACATTTATTTTACCAACAAAAATATTGCAAATGTGCGCGAAGTTGCACAAAACGTGTTAAACCTACTTACTTTGCAGAATATTTAACTTAACCTTGTTGACATTCTGTTTTTAATTTGAAATTATACATAGTTGATTAGATCTTCTTCAATGTCATAGATAATTTATATCGATATATATTTGGTAGCAGGTAGCAACTAAACTTATTAAATTGTCTCAAATACTTTTTGTCTTGTAAGAAACTGCAAGAAAACAATCTCAAATTATACATTTTCATAAACAGTATTTTGAGCAGATAAAATTTTTGTAGTACTCCATTCTTAATAACCCATTATACATAATGCCTTGAAGACACGTGAAGTGTATGAAGAATTGTTGATCTCATTTTGTGTAAAGCTGAATCAGTAATATGCTAGTCATAATTATTAATGCCTGTTTATGCTGTAATCAGTAAACTTAATTTAGACATTGATACGATCAGCAAGTGAGCAAGAGAGTCCAGTGTTATCAGGCTCAACATTAAGTTCCTTGACAATACTATCAGCAACTACCATGGAGTACCGCTTGCTACGCTTTCCTCCCAGAGCTGGTAGATTGACTGAGAGTTCCAGAGCATCAGTGAAAGCAGCAGTAGGATCTGCCAGCATGCGAATCTAAAATGATATGTTAAATTATTATATGATAATAACAAAATATCTTCACAATATACCTTTCCTTCAGCACCCTGATCTTTACCCCATGCAGCCATAACAAATGGGTCGTTGACTCCAATGCAGAAAATGTCAGAAAATCCCTTAGATTTTAGTTCATTAGCTTTTTGTATGTATCCAGGAAGATGAGTCTGAGAAAATATTTAATCATTTCAATGTCACGACTGACTTGACAGTTTCAATTGTGTATGAAGTATACACAAATAAATGTACCTTGGAGCAACCAGGAGTGAATGCTCCGGGAACAGCAAAAATTATTATCTTCTTCCCTGCAGCAAGCTGGGCCAAGTTGACCTTGTTGGCTGGAGTCTCCTCATAGAGATCCACTGAGGGAAGTTTGTCTCCAACCTACAGAATACCATTCAAAAATTAAATTAACAATGTCTTAATAAGATCCTTTTATTTATAAAGTAACATCAATATACTTACGGCTATAACCATATTTCTAGCAGATAAGTGAAACTGTCGATGCAGAGAAACAAATGACGATCGTCCAAGAACGGAAATGGCGTTTCTTGTGATTCCAGTCATCTGCGTTTCGATCGTCTGATATAGTTGATCAAATGTTTTACTGTTCTTATCGTACTCTCCCTTAATATGAAAAAGCTAATTGAAAATCCTAGTGAGAACCGGCGTACGATGATAGGTATTGCGCAACTGCTAAGATTCATTACATAAACTTTTTGATAATAAATGGTTATTCATCTCTTATTTCATCCACGTAGTATAAATCTATTCGTGACATAATCATTATTGGGTGACCTCAGTGCCTGGAACTAAATCCATACATTGTAGTTTATTATTTTTTCATCAAAATCCCACAATCCTCAATTATCGTAAATAAAAGATTGGAAACGAGACGCCGTTAGCGGGCAATCCCTCAATTAAAGAATAACTCGGTCGGTAAGAGCCGCTAGCCCTATAAAAAAAAGAACCGAAGCAAGTGCTGCCATCTGCAGTAAGTTTCTTCCTCGTCCTCAAATAGAAGTCTTTATACTCATTTTGAATAATGGGATAGATTTAGTTACGGTTGCGTTTACGCATGGTTCTGACAGCCAAATAGGCGGCATCGTTTTATCGATAGGACGTTCACAAATGTCTAAAGATTTTTCAAAGCAGCTACGCGAAGGTACGCACGGTGTTTGACTAAGGAATATATTTATTTTCGGCAGTCTTCCATTTACCATCGAGCAGAGAAGCCGAAGCCTAACGCCGAAAACGATCAAGAAACGATAATTCGATATATTTATCAAGACGCTCCTCGTATCGCAACTATTCCAGGAAATCGTCTACTGCATTGCGTCACGCATGAAAATATCCTATATCGTATAGAGTAAATCGTAAATTTCTAAGATATCATAGATTTCATTGCAAATGAGAGATGCTGCTTTGATGTATGTCTTTGTAAGAAGAAAAAAAAATACATAATAAAATTATAGACGGCTAATAAAATGGTAATCTGTATTAAACCTAGTCAGAGCTAAAGAGCCGACGGTCGTACCAAGCACCAATCCGGTTACTAATGTTTAAACGAGCCCATAGAAATCGGTGCGGCATCAAAGATTTGAAATACGAACCCGTGGTGCATCGCGCCGATAGGTGGAACGGGGTAAGAATAGAGAATTACCTTGGAATTACGAAGCACAACCTTTCCGAATCGAACACGACACTCCTAGGTGGAGCCATCCGCATCCGGGTCATTAAAAGCGGTCCTTGTGAACCCTCTGCCGCGATTCACAATACAATCCCCGTAATGGGAGTAATATCTCTATTTACAAATTAAAAGATCCAATTTCAAAATATTCCGCGCGCTATTTTATCAATATTGGCTCCACCCACAAAGCCCTTACTATTATTCTCTTATACGATATGAACAATGCGTTTCTCTAATCTTTACCAGCATTGAACTTTTACATCACGTCCGCATTACATCTTTCTTTGCTATCCCATCGTTGTTATGTCTAATTCAATTATCTTGAAGGGGTATTTTTAAACTACATTAAAATCAGTACCATCGACACCCTAGTTATTTGATTTTAAAATATCCTTGACAGATTCAGTTATTTTTGCTGATATTAAATTTCATCTCTTATCTCCTTTTTGTCTGTTTGTAATGTACCAGCTGTATTACCTAAGACCTCCAGCCATCTTGTTTATCGTCACTCTGATATACGAACTCTTGTTTTCACTAGTGGACCCTTGCCCAGAATGTGAACGGTTTCATTAACCACGTCTTTCTATGGTATCGCTAGTGGTCCATGCATATGTAAAGATTTCGTAGGGGCTTCCCAGTGCTTTCAAGCTTCACCAAACCTTGGGGCTTCACTGTGCATCTGTTTATGTAACTGAATTTATGTCATACAGCGTCGTATGACCCTCCCGACACCGCACTGTTTTATATAAATTACTAACTTGATTACACACGCCTCGTTGCACCTGTGGGGCATCGTGCCCGATGTCGTTAACCAGGAGTCTCTTCAAGCTCTCATCCGTGATATAAAATCAAGACGATTATTTCATCCCTCTATAGGACATATTAATATATTAAAATGACTTCATTTATTCTAAAAGAAAATAATTAAATTATTCAATTTTTCCTCTACAATATTTTCAATCCCATTCCATGTTTGTCCCATGCTTAGACTACCACTTGGACACGTTTTTTATTTTCCGCTTACGACGGTGAATCGTCCGTGCCCAGGACTAACAGGACTTCCGCCACGGGACTGTCAATTAGGAATTCCATGGCGTGAAAGACTCTGATTTGCTGAATCGGCTTTTCTACAGCCATTATTGCCGGATGTCACAGCGAGCTGTCTCCCAGTCAACAGAGTAACTTATTTGTTATAGGTGGCTCCTGTCTGGAAGGATGATGCGTTTGTTATTATTATTTATCCAAAGATTTTTATATATCACTATGTTTGTCACCTTTTCTTGTAATCTTGTCATCCTATCTTTTGACAGTGTTATAATACTCCAAATTAGAAGGTACGTGTATCACAGATTCATACTTAACCTCTTTCGTGTTCCGCTATAACGTAATCGACATCTTACACAATCCTGATTAGGGTAGCGATGATATTATTTATCAAACAAGCCGGATGGCAGGATTAACAGTCTACTATTACCGGTAAGTCTTGCCAACCTTAAGAAGCGGTGCTGCTCACGGCATCTAGTGGTAATTAAGAGATTAAGTCCTGTTGCCTGACACTGCCCTTTACTCTCTACCACATAACCTAGCTTCTTACAGATATCGCCTTACAAAGTCAGAGACCCGTTTCTCTCTCTTTTTTTTTTATTTTGTAATATTATTTTATATACAGTGTAATAAAATCATTATGGCTTTAGATTTCTACTTACGAATATCGCGAGGGATACGAACTGAGGTACGTTGTCTTGGTGTTTCTGATTTTTTCGGTCACTCTTCGTCATCCCTACAACCTAACCTAATCTAACCAGTTTTTCAAAGCATGAGACAAGAGTATAAAGGTTGGTATGAATATTTGAGCTGGCTGTGTTAGAGAACGCGCGGCTGGAGTTTTTCCCTTTAATTGATTCAATCGGTGAAAAACACGGCGAACGGCTCACCCTCTGGCCTACGCCATCCTAACCACCTCTACAGCCAACCGCTGTAACGAGACGCCAAAGCCAACCCCTCGATGGTTGCCGACCCTGCCTTCGTTTCACCACCCTCTTTGTATATATATGTATATATGGTATGTATATAATCGCGAACTACTGCCAGGAACATCCTGGCTCTCTGCTGCGCCAGCTTGCGATATAATACGGAAACATTTGTACACAAAGCGAAAACTGAAATGTTGTGCTACGGCGGTTTGGACTTCTGGAAACCTTAGCGAATTCATTTTCATTCCTCTTGACTAACCTCTTTCTCTTTCCCGATATAGGTAGACCGCGGCGTTGAGTTTTCTGAAAGCCTGGTAGAAGTACGTTTGTTATTTTAATTAGAAGCTTCGGGCTATGCTAACTATTTTAGCTTTATTTAATATGTATTGATGATACGGTGTTTAGTTGTGGGACTGTTAAATCCCCGTATGAAAAATATACATATATAGCGTCGGGTGTTGATACAATTTTGTATAATGACTTTTAAGAATAATGCGTCATGCTGATCGCAAGAAAGTTATTCTAGTTGCGGAGTGACTTTTTCGTTGGTTGTTTGCGAAAAAAGAACAAGTGTCGTGAAACGTGTCTCTGAAACATTTTTTAAGGGAGTCGGTACTCTTGATTTATTTTGGCAAACAAAAAATGTATTTTCTTGCAAAACTTTTTTCACGCGACTCTTTCGTATCGGTCTGCTTGACGGAGTCGCGCTTTTTTATTTTGCTCACCGTTATTACCAGATAATGGTAATGCTCCGTCTTTCTTTTTTTTCCGTTAGGGAGTGCTTGTTAGAAAAACCGTTAAAAAAGCGAAGGACCCGTGAAAGGATTTTCGTCTATAGTTTTGAGCGTACTGCCCTCGAGAAAAAATATTCCGCAGGGTACAACCCGACATTTTTACCCGTTATGCAAAAAAGTTGCGGTATCCCATTTTCAACGTTCGCTCTAACCAAATTCCACGAGATTTGGTCGTAAAGCTATAAAAATCCGTTACTCAAAAAGGTGACTCTTCCATGGTGTACTCGTTTTTTGTCACCACGTCGAGCAGTGTTTAAAAATGTTATGGGAAAAAGTACCGCTTTTTTTTTCGTAACACCCTGCCCTCTTTTTTAGTTTGGCCTACCCAGAATTCTTCATGAAAAATCTTGGTTCAATTTTTTTCCTTCTAACCTAAAAAAAATTCTGTACTACCTAAAAAGTCAAGTTACTCCTTTCTAATCCATTGTTTAATTTTTACAGACATCCCTTCACCTTATTTCGAAAATAAGAAAGTGAAAAAATTATGAAAAAAAAAGAGGTAAGAAAACTTTTACCTCGTAAATGCCAAAATGACAATCAAAGCAGTCTGACAAAATTTTTCTAATTTAAATTGCCGCCTAAAAGTTTAAATGAAATTTCTAAACAAATATGTATCAGCACTCACAGAAAGTATTAAATATTTATCGAAATATTCAAAAGCCTGCGACCCACTAACCACTGTGTTCGAGAAGCTAGTAAAGTTCAAGAAATATAACCCACCAATAAAATGGAAAGTCTACTTCTTCAAGTTGTCGGTAAAGAAACTTCCGAAAAGTTCGTTATACAAAATTACAGATGGCTTTGTGGTCATAGTATAACATTTCGTGGTCTTCACGTTCTTACGACTCGTAAACTAAATTGGATTCCCATAATAAACGAAATTTTACTTGTTACACCAACTAATTCAGTATACAGGCATTTGAGCCCACCGAGAACAACCTTTTGGAACAACGAACCTGAGTTGACATTTTTCGTGACCGGGTCACGAAATTTAGTGTCGTATAAAGGTCCTCGAAGGATCATCACCTTACGACCCATCATGCACCCTTGTTCACGGCTCTAAGAATAGGTTATGAATCTCGTGCGGTTTACACCTCAATTTCAAACGATAACGACACTTCGCCTATTTAATACTCACCCGTAATGCAGGTTCGTAACTTATAACACGACGCAAGAGAATTACCTGTTTGTATTTGAACGTAACGGACGATCTAGCGGAGAAAAAATTTTTCAACGAGACGTCTAAACGTAATAATAATAAAATTTCACGCGTGACAAAATTCACGACTGTGCGGTGACTGATATCAGTGGGGGATTTTTCATATCGTTTTTACCGAAGGGGGGTGGCTTTGTCCATTGACCCAGTATACAGGGTGATCCCTATCGATTATCACTGCACGGTGCCTTTTCGATACGGGAGGGTAAGTACACGCGTTACTAAAATTCTGAAGCGAGTGGTACGTTCTGGTAGTAACATTGTTCATAGTACGAAAGGCCCAGCGGGCCCATGGTGTTTTATTATAGTTTTCTTATTTGTCAGAGGGGGACCACGTGGGGAGTAGTCACTGCCCCCAAATAAATACAAAACTTACGATCAATCCAAAGTCCACAAGGCGCATGTTTATCTGAAGAATCAATGCGAAATCCAGACATATTTATTTTTGGGCCCCTTGCGGAGTCCGTTTTATCGGGGCCTTCCCGGTTACTTTTAGAAGTCCTCCCGTCTTGATACTCAAATTTACTGTATGCCAATTGTCACGTGATTCTGGATGATGCTTGACTGAAAGTATGCCGTCATTGTTGAACACGTAATAAAATGAAAGAATTACATTGAAGTACTCGGGGATACGATGTACAAGTATCTAAGGGTGAAAGTACTGTAAGGGTGGTACCCCTGTCGTGCAATTCGATCAACAACGCGTGCCTCCCTTTTGTCTATTGTTATTTGTTGCTTACTGGGCGCGTGGCTGTTTTGTTTCATTTTTTTTACAGTGTAATACGCGCTTGTTCAATCGTCAAAGAAATGTAAATTATTAGTTACGTGAATTAAAAACTAACAAAAACCATTTGGGAACCCTTCGCTTGTCGGGGGGCATTTCTTAAGCATTGACGCTAATAGTTTTATACATAAGGAACATAAATTGGGCCTTATTCAATTTTATACGTTACTCCACTTCGTATTGAACCGTGTATCTTCGGCTGTCTTCGCTTTTCACGCCGGTCAGAGAAAAATGAGGATATCCTGAGGCAGAAGGCATAGCGCGTGGCTTCTGACATTTTCTATGGTGCTTATGTCGGTCTAAGAGGACCCTGTAAATTTCGTGGCCCAGCAGGCCTGTAAAGATAGCACGTTGACAATAGGGCCCTGTCCAGTCTGGGGTGTCCAGGGATGAGTGTCCACAGGGGGTGGCTGGAGACTCACTCGAGTCAAACGCGCGACTCCTTTCGACAACCTCAGCTCTCACCCCGTTCTCTGGATTTTTCGAAATACCAAAGAAAATTTTCCAACGATAAACTTTTATAATTTTTTTTTTCTTCTAAACACGTGTTCCTTAGTATCAAAAATTAATGGAATGTTTGTTAAAAAAAAAATTCAATTTTTCTAGCCGTACAATTTCAAAATTTGTATCGAGATCGAGTTCCATAAATCTCAAGGGCGAACTTCTAACCAGTGAACGTGTACTAGAACCTTAAGGCCCATCGGTACCACGAAGTGGAGGAGACCCTGTGTCAACAGTCCCAACTTTTGGGACCGTCGTATAACTTTATAGAGGTAGACAAAAGCCATGTACAATTTTTCGTTTCCTCACTGCGTTACCCAAGAACGTAAATCTCAAGCAAGGTCGCGCATGCGGTAAACCCAAAATTGTTTCACCGCAACTTCCACCGCAGACTTTGACTACCGATAAAAACTTTTTG
>NW_014333409.1:81865-116230 GCF_000341935.2 Cephus cinctus
ACCCTAACTGGTGTATGTCTGAAATCATAATGGCAACGTTTTATTTTTTTTTTATTTAAAAATTTTCGAACAAGACCATCTGTATGTATGTACTATTGCTTTATGGCTCTATCTACGTCAGCATACTTCATGGTCTAGACAATGTTATTTAATCTTACGGCTTTGTCCTCTTAATCTTATCGTTTTAACATACGATCGTCAACGTACATAGTGGGATGGCATTTTCATCAAGAAATTGATTGATTAACCGATAAAAAAGCTTTGCCAGTGCGAAATAAAATTTATATTAATTATCGTCCTTATCAAATTGCATTCCAACAAGATGTATCTTGAAGCAATTACAGAACATATTAAAGCTACATTACACATATAATAATTACGATTACGATCCAATTACGCATGTAAATTGTAGATTCTAATGATTCGCAATCGAAAAAAAAATTTTTGAAATAAGCGAACGATTAATAGGTATACCTAGACTAGAATACTTACGCAAATAAATATATAGATTATTAACACACGTTGTCTTAGCCACGAGATAATACACTATAACATATAGGACTCTATGTACAAGGGATATCAAAAATTATTGATCAACGTAAAAAGAATTAATACTCGTTTACCCAAATAACGTATTTGAGTGATCGTACTTTTGGCCATTTTTAAAAACCCCAAAAAAATCGGTCTTGAAACTTTATCGCGCACACAGCGAAAGCCTATGATAAAGAGTGACTGTTGTTTTGGATCCAAAGGATTTATCGATTAATCCAGTGGCAATGATCGATTTCGTTATTGACCTTATAAATCAGAATCAGCCGACTAATCATGCATCGGTCTATGGACCAAGTTAATTATTTTCTTCTATTTAATTCAGTCAGTGTATATGTATATAAAAATCACCATGAAGATCGATGGGGGCCCAATGCATTTGGGACTCGTATGATCTATGGCTAATCGAACAGACCCCTCTCCTCGAAAATCGGTAATAATCTTTTCAGCGCGCTTCTGTAATTTTCCGTACTGTAAAACTTTCGGCGTGACTTAATGACGTCCGGATTGTTCAAGAAATTGTGATTTAACGTCTTTTCACCGAGAACGATCGGCAAGAGGATGAAAGCAATTAAAATCCCGTAAGATCCGCGCTTTGTCATTTCTTTTGTAAGCTCCTCGAACGTCGGTGGCTTCGTGTTGACTTTGAACTTTCCCATTACGTATACCAGACTCTCGTAATAGACGCGCAGAAGTCTCGTGTAATTTTTACTGCGAACTTCGTCCACGGGACTTGAAAATAGGAAGTGCTGCAGATCGATAACCGGCGAGGAATATCTGGCGTTGGAAAAGTTGACCTGGAAAGAATTTAATTTTTTTTTGTTATAACTGTTATCATATTTTTTTAATTATAGATTGCAAGCATAGAACCGTTATGAGTTTGGTCCTAGTGCGCATTTGGTTATCGTGATCGATTTTCTACGCGTGTCTATATTTTCTACGTATATATGAATTCCTGTTATCAATGTTTGTCATTTTGGCAAGGTCTGCATGTTATCACGATAAGTGGCACAGGTTATAGGATGGATCATTGTAAAATGATAATAGACGCGAAATATTTGGAATTATTTTTGAAAATTATAAAATTTCTTTCGTATCTAGAGACAAATGTTTCTTTTTTTTTTCCTTTATTTTTTCATCTTTCGTTTTTGAGACCTTAACGCTAATTAATCCCATTTTCGGATCAATTCTCTTTACAGACACGATTTTTAATCTGAGGTTATTAACGTCGACTGTCATAATTATTGATTGGACGAATTTTGCGTTTTAAAGCAGCGGCAAAATTTGTCCGCGAATTGTAATACGGTTATAAAATTGTTCTACCGTTGATTATGACAAATTGATAAGCTTTATCAGTGAAGTGGTTCGTAAATTATAAAATCGATACGTTAACGTTATGTCGGGTTGAAGCCGAACGAAGTACGATTCGACCTCGTATAATTCGCGATACGTATTGCTTCTTTAGACAAAGGCGCCTTAGTGACTGATTCTTATCATTGGAGACTGATAACGTGAATTTCTTCTAATTAAGATTAAATTTGTAAGAACACTAAGAAATATTAGAAATTTCGAAGAATCGTAGTAGAAACTCTGCCAGCTATGTATGTTTTATAAATTTTTTTTTTTGCTAATCGGCTTATCAG
The DNA here is from genome assembly GCF_000341935.2 of Cephus cinctus. NCBI lineage: Eukaryota > Metazoa > Arthropoda > Insecta > Hymenoptera > Cephidae > Cephus > Cephus cinctus. The sequence continues at coordinate 84,058 of NW_014333409.1, forward strand.
ATATTAAATATATTTATCAGATATTCAACTTACAAACATTAGATCCGAAATTCCTGTACCAGTCATGTCGTACTTGAAGAGAATATTGTTAAACCACAGATCACCGTGGACCAGGACGTTAAAAGATTCTGGATCTCTGGTAACAGCCGCGTTCACACGGGACAATAAATTCTTACGGAGTCCTCGTATCTTCGCAGAATATTTTTCCCCATATCCTGGCCACGTGGCCACTTCGTCCGCCACATCCTTTACGGTAAGCTCAATGAAATCCTTGACCAAACTTTCATTTTGCTTGTTCCAGACATTGGCCTCGTAATGCTTCATGGAGGAAGGATCCTGGGAAAAAAATTAATTTTTGGAAAAAAATTTTTTTTTTTCCAATTTCCACAATTTTTTACCTTCTCATATATAGCGATTGATCCTGCATGAAATGTTGCTAATACTCTCATGACCATCGTGGAATGTTCCAGATCGAGTCCCCGATGTCCTTTGGGACTCGCTATGCAGTAACCTAGATTATGCAAATCCTCCACGACGATCAATGGCCGCGGTTGCAATTCGGAATAAATACAGTGTGACGTAAATTGTTGAATACCACTCTGAGGATATTCCATGCTGACGATTTTGTGTATAGCCGGTATCGTCTTTGATAATAATTCTATCTCTTTTTCGATTAGGTAAATTGTCTGAGGATAAGTAATATTAATTATTTTTAACTGTGTAAAAAATTATTGTACGTCTTTTTCTTTTTTCTTTTTTCTTTTCTTTTTTCAATACCTACATCGAGCGATTTACTGTCTTGATTGTCGTGGTTCATAACCTTGATGATCAATGAACGTACTTCTTGCGGCTTGAAGTCTAAGATATTACGACTTCGTGGACGCCGTTTGAATTCCACGGACACCCGGTATGTCGATACGGCATTTGGATAGCTGGATATACTCCCTATGGTTACTGAGTGCTTTAATACACGAATCGTAGGATCGTTCTCGCCCCGTTGCATGCAGAGCTGAAGAAAATCTTCGTCGAGCCATTCGGGCAATTTGAATCTTCCTGTCTGCCTGTAAAATATTGACATTGACTTTGTTTTCATCGAGCGATTCTCTGGCAATAATACATTTTTTAATTAACATTTCAAATTAATTAGTCCCGATAAAATGCTCTATCTTTTTCAATTGTATCATATTTGTCTTCGTTATACCAATCGCGCGATATTTTTTTCCTCTTTTTTTTTTAATACACTATTTTCCGTCGTACATTCTTTTTATTTTGACGACACTTCACATTTTTTACTAAAAAATCCTTTTTTTTTCCTTTTCAAAAAAAATCCGACCAGATTCTGTATACGACGTTTTTTTCTCGAAATTATCGTATAAAATTTCACGGATTCATAGAAAAATTAGTGATCTTTGATAATCGATTTTTCTTAAATCGTAATCCTTTATATCTAAGCACTCACTTGGTCGCTACATTGGACACTCGCGATTCCACTTGCGTCACCATAAAGGACAAAGTCATGATTGATAAAGCAAAATATTACGAAAAAACTTTACTCTCACCGTCGATGATTTAAACGTAACTGAAGGTGAGTATTAATTGGCACCAAAATGTTCGGCAGCCCTGCCGATAAATATACGTTATCTTGACGATTAGATAAGGGGATCCTACGACCGATTAAAATTGCGGATCATCAGGCTCTATGACCGCATCGGTAGTCAATCAATAATCATGGAAAGACGTTTTAACTGTCAGAAATCGCATGATTTTATACTATTTTTATTCTTTCAGAAGCTTCATTCTCCGAATTTCTCTCAGACACTAAGTTTGGTTTCACGTGACAAATTTTAAGTCGATATTCTTTTTTTTTGCAATTTAAAATAGTATATTGTCCACCGAGAGCGAAAACGGGCGTTTCTGCGCCGCCTATGAAGTTGAGGTTCCCGAGGCGAAGCCGAAGGGTTCTGAACTTCATACAAGGCACAAACGCCCGTTTTCTCTCGCGGTTCACATACTATTTTCTTGAACAGCGGAGCGAACGCGAGTTTTCGCGTAGTGGGTGATTCGTGGGTCGGTGCAAATAAGCAGGTTAGTTTGGTAACTTAGGAAATCACAATGAAACATCTGTGCATCGTACAGCTTACGTGAAAAAAACAATTGCCCCGGTGGTAGCTGGTCGTTGGATTCGTCGGCAAATGTCACCTCACTCCTATTCAATTTTTCAATCTTCCACGTTTCCCCATTCGACAATTGCCCGTTTTCGCTCCGCTGTTGAAGAAAAGTCATTTTTCACTTCGTTTTTCTATCGGTTGTAAAAACATCAGCTGTTATCTATCCCGATAAGGACATCTATGCGGAAAGCCTGACGGAAATTTTGTATTATTATCTCCATGTATTGACGTATTTTTCTTATATTACTCCCAAGCCTTTGTATCGTGGAGCAAATTATGCGCTTCTTATACATATATCCGTGACTAGGAAAATCAATTAATCGGACGATTACATAATTACTTATCGGGATTTCTACCTGATTGCATACCGATATCAGTAACAAATAATATGACCTCATCGGATTATTATATGTATATATGTATAATATAATTTTTAGTTATTTTAAAATTTTATTAAATTATTCATAATTCTTTTTTTTTAACAAAAAACAATCCAGTCTATTATCTTACCACATATTGGCTGTCATATCGATAACGCTTTACCTCAATAATACAGAAACAATACGTAAGCCTATACAAAGTTATTCGCGACAAACTCAAAATCTGATAGTTAAATTTCAAAAATTAACGATTTAACGCATCGATTAAGTATCTATGGTAATACTTTTACACAGATTGCAAGTATATTACTTTTACGTTAGAAAAGATCGGAAAATAACAATACACGTGTAAGTGCAGAAAACGTGACCGCCATCGAGAGGATAGGAAATAACGCACTTCCCTATACACTTGGATTTGTATTAGACGTACAAATTAATTCGCGGCCCCGAAAACATAATAAATGACGGTGGTATCTATTGAAATTTTAATTTTATCCCCGCCGTAGGGTAACTTCAAAGTGCCATCCTTAAGTTTAGAAATGAGGCATAATGGTTGACAATGTTTCGGATATAAAATCTAAAAATAGTAGTGAAAGCGATGTCATTCAAAAAGCAACATTTCAAGCAATGCCTGCTTTTCCTATTCCAGCTGAAGAAAAATGCTGCAGGGACTAAGGAAATTATTTGTTTCGCCGTAAATAAAAATGCTGTGTCTTATAGTACGTGTAAAAAGTGTTACCCAAGGTTTGAGAAGGATGAAAATTTCAATCTTCGAAAAAAACTCACCCTTTTTTCGAAACCTGTTACCTGAGAGATAGCGAAAATATTGTAGAAGGTAATGGGGCTTGTTTTAAAGGTTAGGTAATCATTGGTTTCTTTTTTTTTCTAAACAAACATCAAAATTATACAAAAAAGGTTGATAATTAATTCGTGCACCTAATAGTTGGTAGCCTTGCAATTGAACTAACTGGTTTCGCAATCATTATCCCAGCATGAGAAATTGTGGAGAGAAATAACACGTGACTCATTGCAAAGCATTCTTACTTCGCCATTAGATTGCATATACGTGAATACAACATTCTGCAGTAGCAGCAGAGACGAGTGAAGTGAGTATCTGCAGTGAGTTAGGTCGTTCTAGTTCTTATGACAGCGTCAGAATTGTTTGCTTCGTTCAAATAAAATTTATGCGCACGGTAAGATAGTTGTGGCTAGATGTTGCAGTGTAGTACAGATTCGTCCCACTTTAGTTCTATTAATCTAAATCAAACAGTTCGTGCACGGTGGCGCAATCTTACGTTTATAAATGAAAGCGACAATGCGAAAGCCTCGACAGTTACACGGCGATGTCAAAGTGTACTGGTTAGTTAAGTGAAAATACGGTGCCTTTAAAAGGCAGTGAGATAATATATGTATAATATATCTGACACGTGTAAACGGAGCGAATATTAGTTTGCAGGAGGAAATAAATAGAGGAAAACTAACCATGGAGAACAGCGTGTTTCGCGTGGACGCTGATTTTGTGAAAAACGTATTGATTCAAAATTACGGATCGAGGGACGTCAAGATTATGGATTTACAAGTATCACAAGGGGTTAATAGGGGGGATAATTTTTTAAGTTCAATGTGGAAAATTTCAGCGAGATACGAAATCTGTAGAAACGGAGAGAGAGTGCAGGAACGAGTTGATTGGATGTGTAAATTCGCACCTGAGGACGAGGCTAGCAAAACAGCTGTAAAGGAACAAGGAATATTCACGACCGAAATAAATATGTTGACTAGAGTAATACCAAAGATCGAAGAACTTTTTGGACAAAGATTGGCTGCGCGTGCCATTTTTGCGTCTACTGAGGAATACGAGGTTATTGTTATGGAGGATCTGTCAAAGGAGGGATATATTTTGAAAAATCGTATGATCGGACTTGACCGGGAACATGTTCTTTTGACGTTGGAGAAACTGGCGAAGTTACACGCAGGCAGTGTTTATCTTCATGAGAGCGTAAGTTTTCAACAACAATATAGTGTCGATTTTTATAATTTATTATACAGCCGAATCTCGATATAAATCTGTGCGTTATAATCACCGTCGTATTCGTTCTTCCGTTTTTTAAACTTTAAAAATATTTTTCCGCTCCAAAGCTATTTTGACTTTTGGGATGCATATGTATATAGATGCCTTGAGTGAAACGTGGGTTAAATGTGTATTCGCAAAATTGAAGGCTTACGACGAGTAGTTGTGCTCGATATACCTACAGATGGTAATACGGAAGTTGTAATTCTTAGTTTTTAGGCCTATAGTCCCAAAGGGAGTCTTATAATGGATTGGACTGTATACATTTTTTTCAGGAACCGGAACTGATAGAGTCCTTCAAGATTGGAATATTCAATGAGTTCACGCCAAATGGTTTTTACAAAATGTTTCAACTGAGCCTGCTAAAACTTGCCGATTACTTCGAGACCTTACGGGACGAATGGTGTCCTCGAGTAGCAAAGAAGATCAGGGTAGTCGCTGAAAATTTTGAAGAAAATATTAAAAACGTCTATGCGTACGATCCCGATGAATTTTGTGTGCTCAATCATGGGGACTGCTGGGTGAATAATTTATTATTCAAGGAGACTGATAGCGGGAAAGCTACGGACTTGCGTATGGTAAATATAATTTTATTATTTGTTTTTTTCCACGTTAACGATAATGAGATTGACTCTCATACATGTAGACCCGCTTGGAATCATTTCTATTAACGCTTACAGGGTTCTCAGATTTTTTTGACGAGATCTTGTAAATTTCATGAATGAAAATCATAGACACGATTAATATATACTTATTGTTATATTAATATTTACTTATGTGAAAATATTCAGCTGATTTGGACACGAAGTATTCTCTCCTGGTCCTCTGAAGCTTGACGAATCTTCATTCATTACTTGAACCATTAAGAAAACTTTTTTGTTATCCAATTGATTTTTTCAAAATTTTCAACCGTTCATAACCAATTTTTCAGAATTACACAAAAAGCAGTCTAAAAAATTAATAGCAACACGTCAGGAGTTGTAAGCAAGATTATGAGCTAAATAGCAACAATGTCCGTCCATATGTGCCTGTTAGATTGAACTCACTTCAATGTAATAAGTGAACCGTAGTAATAAAGTAACAAACAGCAGGAATATTATTGATAATCGACTATATCGTGAACGTTTGAGCAACAGCAATTGCTTGCTCTCTGTAAGCAATGTATCGGAATCATTTTCTCAACATGTTGATAAGCAACTATCGCTTACATGTGACATTCTAATTGGATGATACAACTAGGATGATTACAAGTTGTAGGCAAATATAAGGCAAATTACGCAACATTTTTTGTCTTTGTTCTTTTGACGTTTTGTTATCTAGGTAATAAAAATGGCATCGTTAGCGGTTGTTACGAAGGTTTTTGGCACTGCTGTTACGGTTGTAAATATTTATCAAATTATTGTCTCCTCGGTCATAAAATTATTTGATAAGCGACAGCGTTGATTCTAAATAAAAGTAAGGCACGGTAACACCACCGAATTATGGAATGGTCTGTTACGTAATTTTGAAATTAAAAAAAAAATTTTGTTTTTCAGGTCGATTATCAGATGTCAATTTACGGATCGCCGGCCATCGATATAATATATGTACTTTCGACATGTCCAATTATCGAATTACGAGGCGATCACTTTGAAATCTTTACCGAATATTATCTGAAGGAACTTCGGATAAATATGGAGCAATTAGGATGTAAGAAGAAACCGTTGACGATGGAGGAATTAAAAAAGTCGATATTAAAAAGAAGAATTTATTACGTAATGGCGGCACTGATATTGCATCCACGGATGGTCGCGGACAAGAGCGAGGTTGAAGATTTCAGTGAATTTTTGGAAAGTGGCATTTCGAAAATGAACGTAATGAAAAATCCGTCTGTGCCCCAAACATTGCGTAAGATCGTTCCACTCATGGATAAAATGAATATTTTTGATTAGATAATAGAAAATTCGTCTTACCAAATTTTTAGTATAGTAGAAAAATTGTTTTTTTTAAACCAATAAAATTACTGACCAATATTCTAAGACAGGTCCATGGTCCATCTTTCGAAAATAGCAGAAGAAGTAACTTTCGAAAAGGACGCAAGAAAGGTCCGCATTGATTTACAGTAGGGCAGTAAAGCACTAGGTAAATTCTACTCGTTCTTCGCCTTGCTAACCTACATCGTGAACATAGAAATTGTTGTGGCAAGCCTCGGTGGGTGGCAGCCCTGCGCACGAGACACTTCGCCATGGAGTAGTCAAAGAAGATGAAAGGAACTAGCAAGAGATGGAGGAAGTGAAAGAAGAAGCAGTAGCATTCTGTGCCCACAGGAAGAAACGCAAGAGAAAGGTGATCGGTTCCCCACCGCTGCGAATTTCTCCAAATCTTCGTCTCCTCTTAGTCAACCATCACAGTTTTCCCTGACTGAGATATTTATGTACGCGACTGTCGTAAATCATTCCCGTGACCGGGTCGTCGAGGACCTCCTACGGGGACGATCGAAATCAAAATCGGTAGCTTCATACTCGGTCTGGAGGTTTGACGCAGGACTATAATGCCTGTGGAAAGTGGGGTACGAGTATCCGGTTTACTCGGTTATATAGGTTATGGCAGACAGTAGAATTCCAGTAGCTACGCCAATTAGTCACGAGGTGGCCAGAGGTTCATTTTGCCCTTTTAGTTGAAAAAGGTCCATTATGAGAAAAGCGGCATTTTCGTTCATTTCACGTTTCATGAATATGACCAAGTAATTCTTGTAACGTATTTTCTCAACTCAGTGAGTTGAGAAAAGTGATAACAAAAATTCGAGAATTAACCTACGTCACCTTCGGCCGTCCACCCTTCGTCCATGCGTCCGCATGACAAACGGGCGACAGCTGATTATTTTTTCACCGGGAATTGACCAACCAGTATGACCTATGATCTTTGGGGACGTGTCAAATCGAGAAACGTAACCGTAGGTGCTGATCTTTGGGAGCGAATGGCTAAGGAAATGCATGGCCGCTCAGGCTGCTAGGTTGAGGTAGAGAGGGTCGGACTAAGCGTCAGGTAAAAATCGCTATAAAATCGAAAACCCTCCACCAATTAATTGGGAGTACTCACCGGAGTTGGTTCAGCTGATCCCTGAAGGCCGAGAACTGCATCCAGGGTAGACTCAGGTGGGCACTGCTCCATAGCACAGCACTGCACCTCCGAAACGCACGCAAAAAATCTATAGGATTTTCTGGATGTTACGAGAGTAACGCGAGAACCACACAAGCGAGAACTTCCTATACCGTATAGGAAACACAGCTAGAAAAACTATCAACAGACAGCACGGGAGCGCGAGGCAGCTCGAGGCACGTCGACCGGTGTCCCAAGACAGACTGCTTTGACAATAGTCAAATTCGGGAACTAATCGTTCTGATTGATCGAGATCCTTATAGCCAATAACTCCTATCCTTTTCCTCGAGTCGTCCCTGTAAACTAACTCGAGAGCGTTCATTAGCGAATCGATACGTAACAAATCGAAAATCCTCCACGGCCGCTTTCCCAGGGCATAGGGCTACAGCTGGACACCGCATCCTCAACTCGGGTCAGGGGGTTCCTCACCTGCCCTTGAACGTATCAAAACCTTATCTAGGCCTGCTCTACAGCCCTTTGCCACCCTCCAGCGGGATGCTGGTATCTCACCCGGACTTCTGCCGATCCGCGAAGACGTCTCCGTCGGGTACCCTTCTCTGCCGGGCAACTCGGTACGTCGAGACTATCTCTCCATGACAGATTCGAGCACCTCGACCTCAACTAAATAATAAAAAATCTTTCAAAATCATTTGCGTAACTGTACGAATCAACCCGAGAACGTGGCTTCTGATGAGGGTGGCAACTCTAAGGAAACCAAAAAGCGAGAACGTTGTCTGAATCGATAGCAGGAGTTGCCTTGCGACCGTGAGTCGAAAAATCCCGTGACTGTCTTAAGACACGTGTTTGCATTTTTTTATCAGAAAAATATTTTTTATTAATAAACATAATTTTTAGGGGATACAATTTTCAGGAGTTATAGTATAACAGATTTTGGGACTGAAGCAAAATTCTGGAGATGCTTTCGGGAGAGACTGTGTCGAATCTCATGTGAATACAAGACTAATCCTCGATTTGTCAGTTTCGTCGGTTTAATACAATTTACTTGGGAAATTCGTCAACGTCTCACGTATGAATGACACTTTTTTTTCCCCCTTAAGACGTCGGCATCTCGAAGCGTCCCGACGCGGTCGATTGATAAATTCGGAATGTCAGTGGAATTCTCAACAGGGGAATTTTTTTTTAAAGGGGGTGTCAAAAATAAATACTAGTATTTTTTTCTGTCACCCCCTTCCTCCCCCTATTCCCTTAAGAAGGATTTTGCTTCTGTAGAGAAAAAAGGAAGTCCATGGTCAACGAGCGTCATTGTTGTATCCATAGGGATATACAACATGAAATTAATCATGTCAAAAGATTCTACTTCTTTTGATTCAAAAGTATACCGAAAGCTATTATGGGGGTGTACAGAATAAAAAAAGTTTTTTTAATGCTTTACTGTACGCCTGTTTAGTGTTTGCGGTCTCGTATTGCGGCAAGTGCCACATTCAAAATGGATGCTTATTCTTATTAAGGGGTATATAATGCCGAAGTCTTTGATAATTGAAAGAACGTTGCATGGGCTATATTTATATACTATAGCATAGATACGGGCGTATTTACATGAGACGTCCCGCAATTTCGGCGCTACAACCGTAAACGTATCATTGGGCAACAATATACCCGTGGGACAAAATTATCGGCGTCAATGGCTGCGACACTGGCATTGTCCCTGACATTATTCCAACACGGCGAAGTAAATTATTGCTAAATATCGAGAGACCCAGCTAGAAGCGAAGCGGATGTCAAGATGCGGGCTGGGGATCAGGATTCGTGGGATTCTGTGGCATCGTTGGTCGAAAAAGAAGAAAAAAAAAAAAGTAAAATTTCCAAAGGTTCAGTCGATACTTCATCGTTCTCATTGGTAAAAAAAAATTTTTGATTTTTTCCAAAATTTTGAATATCGTTTAGAAAAAAATCTTTTTCTCATATTCTTAAGACTTTATCGAATTATTTGTTGTATCATGGAAAAGTCATGTCGAACCCAGAAATTTAATATTTTTGAAAATTTATGAGTATCTTTACGACCTTTCCCTATATTTTCCAAAATGGTTAAATTTCTTGCGCGTAACGACAAGAGGGTGTGTACTGACTTTAACGTCCTACGATGTTTTGAGAATCTGTGGCTGCTCTTGCATTCAGTTTTCGCCAAGCCAACAAAATTCTTTCTTGACCAACAGTAAATCATAAATGCGGATTTATGGGTCAATTTTCGTAGGTCAGGTCCCGGTGAAAACCGCGCTTTCACCTCTAGTCACTTTTCTTCCTTTCACGAAGTCGGTGTAAGCACAGTAAAAGTGCATCCCAGTGACTTTCTACGAGGTGTGTAAGATCCTTGGAGTACAGCCATAAGACATAGCGGATATACGGTAAAAATAAGTTTCGAAAAAAAAAAGATAAGAAAAATTTTAACCTGATACGGAGAATCCTTATGCGTGTAAATAAGTTAATGAAAAAAAAAATTATCAGACTAAGCCTTTTACCGAAAATAAAATAGTTTCCCAAATACTTGCGGTTTAAAGCACCACAGTATTTCCACAGTATCCTTTGATTCTCAAGCAGCGGCTCACCCAAGAGCCATCTTCATTCGGCACCCAAATAAAATCTCAGAAGTAGGTACACCGGACCTCAATTCCCCTAGAACAGTCATAACCTCAACTTCTAAAACTCTAGCAGAATAGTATTTCGGTATTGAACCCCGTAATAAAATTGCACAACGTGTTTACGCCATTTTGTGGCCATACCTTAAAGCAGTGAGTGGTCAGGTCCAACCTTAACCCAACCATATAAACCATAGACACGTATAAAGCCACGAGAGTGCAAAACATTTGCGAAGTCATAAATATTTCAAAATTTTCAAATTTACAGCTGTCAAAAAGACATCAACCACTGCTGCAGCAGATATTTAACATAAAACTGGAGTAAAACCAATCAAGAACCAACCACGCGAAATTGTCAAAAACAAAAAAAAAACAAAAAAAAATAATTAAAATATTCTTCCTCTTTCTCAAAAATCCAATTCTTATTCACCGAAACCCTTTGAAGGTCTGAAATTAGAAAAAATACCTATATCACTACCTACGTCGTATCTTCAAAATTTAATTTAGATTTCAGAGATCGATTCACGAGAGCGTGTGAATAGCGAATACAAATCGTACGTGATTTCTGTATGAATGGCAAAAGCCAAAAGCGATTACGATCGATTGTACAGGGTGTATACGGGGTGTAATAAACGAAAGAGAGCAGAGGGAGTCACGTCGAGAGCCACGTGCTAGTCGTGTGACCGCTATCAATGTATCTTGCTGTATTGATGTGCCAGAGTATCATGTATACCTATATAGAATATATATATGAAACTATAAATACATAGTATCACAAGGAGCCACGCGACTACCACTTCATAAACGTATATTATCCATTTGTTAGATAACTGCTAGCAGATCACCGATCCGTGTTAAATCCGTACCAATTTGATTATCCTTATTAAAATTTTGGTCCATACTGGGAACAGTATGGTCCATAGGGAAAGATATAGAGAAAATTAGTGTACGATAAATAAGAATTAATAAAACGGATAAATCTGATATTTCAAATCATGTGAAAATTCGAAAAAAAATTAAACATGTAGGCATAAGACAGGAAATTCCAAAAAAATAAACACGACGAATTGCTAACCTCCTTCTTTTTGGAAGCCGGTTAAAACGGTAAGGGAATCAATCGGGTGCTTTTTTAAATATTAGTATGCCTGTCTTTCTCTTACGCACTTAAACGCCGATACTTCCGTCTCTCTCGCACTCGCAACGAGTATAGGAAATCGAAGAAATCTTAAAAATTTCTGGTTGAATGATGTTTCGAAAATCACTATTTGTGGGTGTCTGTTTATGTGTTAATGTATATCTATATTTCTTGTACTATATAAGAAGATCATTAGGGTGGAAACTTTATGCCCAATTTACTTGACGACCGTATTCAGAGAATAAAGTGTAAAGGTGTGCCTTTTTCCCGACGCCAATCTTCACAGTCGAAGGTCCGGCAGGTCCTGTTTGTTTGACAGGAGAACATTATTTGCAGAACACAAGGAGTTTCTCCTTTCGCCGGGAGATTCTCTGTGTATTTGTCTACGTAAGGAGTGCGATAGAGGGTGGTTTATACTGTATAGGGTGGCGAAGGTAGACCGCGTATAACGACGTCCTGATGCCAGTTTCTTGTTTCATGTCCGAGAAAAGCCAAGTAACGACCAGAAGAAGGACCGAGTCTTGAAACCAGCTGTTTTCTTGGGCTTTCGTGGAAATCGCAAGAAAACGTACCCTCGTGAACAAATCCGCTTGGACCGAACCTTAATATAAACATTTTTATAAAATACCACCCTGTACAACGTTACGCATGTAAAAAGATCATAGTAAATTCAATAAAAAAATTACCAATGATTCGTCTTTCCCGATTGGCAATTTTATCGACCCTACAATATATATATATATATATATACCAAGGCTCGCAATAATAGTAATAATAATGAGGGTGCAAAGTAGTTCAATCGGATGAAACAATCGCTCTCCTTTCGGAAGCCGCAAAGAGACAAATCACCCTGGGGGCCTATGATGGTGACTCTATTTACTCGTGTCCTACAACACGCGCTCTCAAAAGCACCCCTTTGCTACCCCCTCGTAAGGGTAACAGGGTGAGAATTGTATGCGGTAGACAAAACGCGTAACATCCGGACTGGTCAGTTTCCCAAGGCTCCCACTTGGTGACGTGTAACCCTCATGGACCCTAGGGGGTTGGAACCCTCCAATGATATCCGAGGATGAATTTTCGAGCTGGAGACAGTCTGACACCTGATATGGGTCATGCGGTTCCTTTTTTTTTTGAGGAAACTAAAATTTTGATATATCTGAAAAAAATTGAAAAAATACTGAGTTAGGATTTTTTTAAATATTTTGACTTTATATGTCCGGATAATTTTATGGGATATCATACCGGTACAGGTTACATCATCAGATCGATTTTGTAACCTCGATGAGGATTTGGTATCGAATACGTGTTGTTTTCCTGCAGACGAGGAAACCAGGACGTGCACCGCGATTGCAGTAACAGCATAGTTCTGTGACACAGGACGCGCGTAACGGTAATGTAACCAATCACGAGCTACAAGGCACCGACAGAGTTCGCTGGGGGTTGCACGGGGTTGGTCGGCTTCGATAACGAGGAGTTTAATGACAGCGTCGACGCCGACGCTGGACACGTGGACCTATCCAGGGGAAAACTTTGTTTTGATGCTTTGTGTCCATCCCCTTCTTGGATAGTCTCAGTTGAACCCCTTTTCACTGTAAAAATAATTAATAGTTACAATAACAGCTGTCAATTAATCTATAGAGATATATGTATAACTATTTACCTTGCAATCGTTGTTTGACCTATTTTCCATTTATTTAGATTTTCTTCCTCTTAGCAGGGCACTTGGAAGTGGAGTACTTGAAGATGATGTTGCAGTTGCAGTTGCACGTGCAAACAAACGGGGGGGTCTTGTATTCGTTACCGCTTTAGTATATACGTATAGTAGGCGTCGTTACGCACGTGACTGAAACAGAAAGAAAGAAAGAAAGAAAAAAGGGCGCCACGCGACCCGACGCCGTTTTTCGGCGTTGCAAACACACGCGCGACACGAGCGCCACTCTGGAGGATACGGCCCAATGATGCGTACTAGTAAGTCGTTAGTGTTCTGGCACCTTGTTATTTTTACATTAAAATCACTCCTCTATTGGGACCCCTGACTGTTTTTACTTTTTTTTTGCTCCGGTCTCACAGTCGCTCGAGCTTTGGGCAATAATGTTAATTGTTTGCGAGTGGATTTGCAATGCGACGGCAAAGAGATTTTGACGCTTGGAAGATTGAAAAATTTTGACAAAATTTTGATTGAAATTTTTTTTGACCCAAAAATTTAACGAACTTTGACGAAGAAAGTGATGTTTTGTGGGAAATTACTTTTCTTTGGAAAATTTTAATTTTTATTCGTCGTGGGAAATAATATTAATGAAAATCTCATTTATTTTCGTTTTCATGTATTTCTTAAGTGCGTTTGTGTTTGTTCACTTTTTTTTTGGTCTATTCTTTTTCAACGCTTCGATTCCTTTTACGAGCGCACGAGCGCACGCCGAACGAATTCCAAGGCGGGTCGATGGGAATTTTAAAGGGTATTTCTAGCAACATTCTCGTGTAAAGGAGCATGAAACGAGCTTTTTAACCGGCGAGGATTAAGAAGTCCTCGCGGTGGAGAACAATCGAATCACTGTGGTCAGGTCAGGAGTGTATCGTTACGTTTTTCGGGAAGGTCCTGGAGCACCTCCCGAAAAAATTGGAGCTAAATTTTTTTATTCGAAAGCAGAATCCACATTTTTAATAGACGCTTGAGGAATATATTTTTAAATAAATAATTTTACTGAACGATTAAAAAAACACCAGTTACCAATACGGTAACAATCCCACCTAATTGTATTATGTTCAATAAAATCTGTACTATTTTACAATTATTACATAATATGCAGAAACATCCACATCTTATAATAAGGTAGTAAAAAAGTACAGCCCTGAACTAATACTGGGTCCGCCACAATGTATTAATCCCGCGACATTTACGACTTGTTTTCTATGAGATTCTGGGCCTTTTATGGGCCTTTTAGGCGATTCTCCGATTCCTGTAAATCAGTGCAACGCCGATCGTGCCGCACTAGTTATGCTCAGCAGGAAATTGATCGTAAAACTTGATCCTATACTGTCAAAAAGCCATGGCATGACCGAGTAAAAAAGAAGTTAGGACCATAAACTCATTGATTATTTTGTGACCAAAAAAAAACCTGATCCCATTAAAATTTGCAGTTTAAAAAAAACTCCGTTACAATCATTGCAACGCGTAGCGGCATTTATATAATGTTAAATTACCAAATAAATGTATTACGTGCAAATTAAAATGTCAAACGTGTCTCTATCTTTGAATTCGATTGAAAAGCGTCGAAAAGTACCATTTCGAAGAAAACGCATCAAGGGCTCGTTAGTGGCAGGGAAGAGCCGACCTTAGCAGGACTTGGCAGGTGACCGTAGGTCGGCGTTGGAGTCGATTGTTGCGCATTGAGAAAAGGGCACGTTGCGCCATAATGGGGCGTGCGCGCGGTGCCATTTTCGCCATTCACATGAGAATAACGCGCGCGCAGCACTTCCACGCAGCCATTCTTAAATCCTCGCATTCCCATAGCCTTTGAAAGAAGCTGTAGCTCACAGTGCGGTGCGACAAAAAAAAAGGTGAACAAGAAGAAGAAACTCGCCAGGAAGTCGTTAACGCTCCCCCCACGCAGAGAGCTCGTGGATCCGGTTAAGGGATGCCAGGTGAACGATTTTTCACCATAGAAGAGACTAGCCTGCAAAAAAAAAAATTAAAACGAAAATCATTTTGAATTAGGTACAGCGGGGTAGTTATGGAAATTTGGTATAAGTCCCATGTTCAATAGAAGTGTAAGAGTAAAAAAATCATCCCCTCGATGACAATTGGGGTTACTTGGCAATTATAATGATTTTCCAAAGTATCGCGAATTGGATTGATTTTTTTTTCCTTTCCCCAATAGAAATTGGATTTTTAGATGTGAAAATACAAGTCTGCGGGAGTTAGCTATTTAGACGAGGGTTCACGCGGTGAGACATCTGTTGGACAACTTAACAAGCCCCAACCCTTGAACTCCCTATGGCATCCCTTACTGAACTCAACCTTTCTGAATACACCCTCATCCCTATGAAACACATAGCCGTAGCCTACTCCTATGGTCTGTGTACATATCCACCAACCCCATAGCGCAGTGCAGACAGTGTCGGATAGCTTAACAACCCCCGACGACATGGGGTGAGTTCCGCAGAATAATGTAACACCCTGTACTATACATAGAGCGAACCATCCCTGAGACACCCCATGGATACCTTGGTCTCACCTACAACCCCTCCACCCCCTCGCAATACAATTATCACTCTTTCTCTCTTCACGCACTCTTACACAAGCTTTCATATTCTCTTCTCCCTGGTTTTATCCTTCTCGCACACTCTCCTTACTCCATACTCCATTTAGCGCCTGTTAGGCACGACAGCGTGGCGCAGCTGATCCCCTTAACGAGGTGACACTTTTGTGTTCAGACATAAACACCTAAGCGACAGCGCCAATTTCTTGGAAATCCTGAAAAGAAGTGTCAAATAAAATTTTGAAAATTAGAAAAAAAAAATTTATAAATTCATACCATTTTATAGCGACGAATTTTTCACAGACCAGACAACCCTGTAGATTCTAGGCGCCGTGGTTGGAACAAAGTGTCACCGGTCGTACAGTGTTGTAATTAGTTAACAAGTGAGGGCCTGGATATTTCAACAGTTTTTTCTCCTTGTTGTCACCGCAACAAGGGGAAGCGCATGTCTAAGGAGTAATTTCCGATGGTGCGTTTTAAGTCCAGACGCACATCAGCCGGCTAATTTGACGCGTGGCAGAGACGCCGGCATGGCAAGGATACGTCAATTAGTTATTATCAAAGAGAAAGCGACGTGTGAGTTCGACGTCGGGACGCCACGAAGTAAGTAAAGAGACGTCTACGTGTGGCGAAACACCTTGTACAAACTAATTATCAGTGGCGACCAAAGTTTTTACTAGGTTTCATAAAAATAGCGTGTTTATTCGGTGAACGGGCGTCCCGACGCTCTGCTTGTCTCGCCGTTTTCTCAGTTTAAAAATACATAAATTAATAACCGTCCGCCCACGGAATTAGCTGCGTAAACACGATTTATAATGGAGACTCCTTGAGTATTCCTCAGTTAAAAAAAAAAAGGTTAAAAACCAAAAATGTATTTTTCATGTAAATGTACATACATACATATTTACATGAAAAATACATATATATATATATATATATACGTATACAAAGATTAATTCATCACTTCCATATACGATAAAAAAAATGTAATTCAACGACGCTTGCCGACGCCTTCTCGCTCATCCACCAAACGACGCCCGCCGTCGCCGCCGTGATAAAGTAGGTACGAAGAGAGCGAGTCCGGCATGTGTGCAGACAGTGTGCAGGCTCTGTGGTCCATTGGTGATCCTCCTTGATGCATGGTCGGGGCCTTAGGGCCTATTTGTAAATACAACGCCACGTCCTCGCAGGTGGCTTCTGTCGCTAGAGGATTTCAGGGATTTTCCGGATTTGCCGTCAGCTCAGTGTGATATGTTAAACACGTGTAACATACTTCACACACGTCCATTTCATAAAATTACGTATTAGTTCCGGCGAGAGTTCTTCGAATCGCAGTAATTCCAAAAACGACTAGGATACCTAAAAAAAAAATTTTTGTCATTACAATTTTAAAATTTTAATTTCGCAAAAAGCAATCTCACCTAACGTAATATTCACAGTCGTTAAAAAAAATGTACAAACTCCAATTAAGGATCGCGTTGTGAACCAAGCTTGAGGATTAACAAAGCGCGAGCGTAACTGACGTATCTAACCATCCGTTATATATATCTATATATCAATAAGCATGAATATATCGTGCTGGTACAAGACGTATGTGAGGTTAACGTTTCACTTGGCTCTGTTTAACGTGATCCCCTTCCACGTAATGTTACTATAACGGCACGATAAGGGCGATCGAGAATACTGATAAGAAAGATCAAAAGAAACTGTACGCACGACGTGGACTGGTTGAGCGCAGTAGCTGTTTGGATTAGTCTTAAGAAAAATACACAACCCGTGACTGCGAACGAACCCGAAAGCAAAGCTAATTATAATTGTGTTCCATGACTGTCATGGGATACTGATAAATGACATATGTGATGTATTACGTGACGACGCGAAATTTCTTGGTCACCGTGTATATATGTATCTACAGAGGATACCAAATGAATACCTATATATGTAATACAACATATGTAATCGATTGAGAAGATATGCATACATTTTTTTTGGTTGCTTCAAATTTTTTATAAGGATGTCAAAAAGGGTACCGGATACCGTAAAAGATTTACCGAAAAAAATGATGACGTACGACCTACAGTTTCCATGTGAGATACGTCGTACCAGCTTTCTTTACGCTCCCGTCGCTCCGCCCTGCTCGTTTGTGAATTAGTGGAATTGTGGTAATAGTCAACGACGAAGTCAATGGGGAACGTTTTGTCGTATCAAATGTCGTATAGTCGTCTAGGATCTTCGCACGTGAAGAGGAGTGATGGATCGCTGGGTGATCCTTCAGTGAAGGTAGGCTGGAAAGAAAAGATCATTGTAAACTCGATTTGCATGCTCGGTTCGTTTTGAATGTCTTCTGATTGCTTTTGAATTGCCCGGTACAGTTCTATCGAAAAAGTCTCCCACGATTGTATGTACTGTGTGTTTCTATTCTTGGACCGACGACTGATTTAATATTTCAACGTAATCTGTATGTATTATAGAAATGCAGGGTGACGTACCGTGCAAGAAATTCGAGTAATCGTGTAAAATTCAAAAAGTTCCGGTTTGGCTCTGTCGTTAGTTCGTGATAATGGCAATGGTATCCGTTGAAGAAAAAAAAATGCTGCTACGGTAACTAACCCTGAGTTTGAGTCCTGCTGGGTTTAAACTAGGAAGCCATTTTGGGCCAGGTCGTAAAGACATCAAGAGAGCGGTCACGCTTGGCAACGGGTAAATGCGTAATTTCGGGGTACATGAACGTCTCCACGGGAAGAGGTCCTTCGCACTCCAGTTACCAGAACGCCTGCTGAGTATCCCAGGGGTTGGCGTACGCGGGTCCTAGACAATAATGCTTGAACTATGAGTTTGACTGGTAATAGACGCGTGTCCGAAGGAAGGCGCGGTACGTCCGGCGCAGTCCTATGGATTCCAAGTCGTTCGGGGAATCCAATGGGGCCGTTTGTATTTGGAAGCCGGTCGACGGAATCGTCGGCATTTTGCGTCGGCTCCATAGAGCTACTTCAGTGGATCGTCTCTCGCGCTTTAATTAATCAACGCCTGGGCATCAAAGACCCGAAACGCTGCTGAAGTTTGTTTATCGTCGGCGAGACCCTGGCCTGTTGTTACCAGGCCACCAGCGCCGCTTAGCGGTGCTTCCTGGAATCTCCTTGCGGCCTAATCAGCCTATCAACTGATGCGCTGCAGCCCTGCTTGCTTAGCTCGGTCAGGTTCGACATTCTTCGGGTTTCGTCGGCCGTCTTCGCTTTGCATCACTCTCTGCCATCTATCGACGCGATTCTATTGGTTGCTGCAGTTGGAGACTCAATTCTTATTGGCGGAGATGGCTCATAGGAAGCTTGTCGAAGCTGCACACGTTTCTTGTCGACTGTACACTCCGCCAACCTTATCTCCTCCGGTTCTCTGCGTTAAATAAACACCGAGTGGACAGCTAGTTAGTTTACACTTTGTTTTAGAGTTGTTAGCTAAACAGCTGAGCTTGCTTTGAGCCGCCGCCAGGGGCACGAACGTAAACTGGAAGCCACGAAGATTTCAATCCTTTAAAACTTTGACGGTCCTTGCCTTCGTTCACGTAGAGGCAATCGAAAGTGGTAATTTAACTTTTGATGTCTGTTAAAAAATACAGATTTTTCTTACAATTAGTCGAATCAAGTTTCTTATATGGCTTCTACTCCTTGGCAACACCTACCGGCTGTAATTTCGGTACGTTTGGCAGGTCCCAGGTGTCGAATGTCCCTTCACTGATCCTTACGGATCCTCTTGAATTCTCAGTAATTTAAAGTATCCCCACTAAGCACGCACTCCCCTATAATAAACCGTCACGCGTGTTTATTGATGCTCGGCTGGCTAAGTTATGGCCGGTAAAACACTCGTCGCCACTCGCTACTTGTCTGGAAAAGTTTTTCTATTACGATAGCAAAAAAATTATGTCACACTTACACAGTATTATTCGAGGGACATTTGCGAGATGACTCGGATATTTTTTTTAGTGTCAAGCTCACCAATGATTTTCGCGAGTCACGCGACCAAAAGAATAATAAACCGACGAGTAAATCGTCATGTAAGAACAGCGACGATGACAAACGAAAGAAACGATTTCCTTGGCATTGGTTACCCACAAAATAGGGGTCACGCCTCTCCGCACGTCTTTTTCCTTTTATCTTCTTCGTTCATTCACACTCAATCCCCACTGTATCCCTCTCTCTTTTTTTACCCTCTTCCTAAAAGCGGATGAACACAGTAGGTACACAAGCGGTCTTTTGGATATTCAAAGATTCGCAAAAGAAGTCTTCATTGTCGTGCCTCATCGACTCCTTGGAAGAATGGCCGGACCTAACCTCAAAAGTTCTTTATCCAATCATCTCGCCATTCACGCCTCTTTTGGTACTCACCTACACGGGCCATCGGAATTAGATCCATCACTCAGTTCCAAGGGTCCTCTCCCTTCTATCCATCCAAGGTAAGTAAATGTTGATGAAACTGTACCACGCCACTCCGCACAGCCCCTGCTGCAAACTCTAATTTCCAGATGGTCCACCAGGTGCCACCGCGATTATATGCCGGAACCGGAGATCCCGCATACTACAAGTACCATATATTCATGAACTCGCCGTAAAAATAATTTCACAGTAATTTTATTAAGGGTATATCAGAATTTATATATTTCTTATTATGTAACGTCGTCCTGCGAATAACCACTGGGCGACAGCTGCGAAACTTTGTTACTCCACCCCACCGCCATCTAGTTTGTCCGGATTCAGTTTGCTCTAAGAATTCTTAACAACAAGGAACCGTTGTCTTCCTTGCGACAAGAAGCAGAACTCTATCTTTCCACGTACTATCTGCCTGTACGTGTGGACTAGTATCGTGTTACACGACCGTCTAGACTCCGAACATTACAAAAACACACTGGCAGGTTAGGCGCGACTTTTCATTGGAGTTATGTGCGTCCTATGTTTTCTTGAACACGGACAAAGTGCCTCGTAACGAATTTAATTGAAAGCGAGTAATGTGTAGTGCTAGTATAGTAATACGTAAATGATGATTAAAAAATTTATTAATAATACAACAAACCGCGGTATTGGAAGTGTATCTTAAAACACGTGCTCATACCAAAGAAGTTTTGTATATTGAAACGGGAACTTAATGTGTAAGTAATTTAATACAGAATCAAGCCGAGGCTCCTGTCAAGATGGCGTGTTATGATGTTTATTCGATGGTGCTGGTTACACAGAGCATGTGATAAGATCAAGTAAATAAATTGAATCGAAATGAGTGGACTAAACTGCGTAAGTATATTTATCTTTGAGAAAAGAAAGCCACGAAGTGGCGTCAGTGAGAAAATTAAAAACATAATTAACAAGAGGATCGTTTAACTAAATTTATATGTATTATATTAGCCTATTATTCATTCAATTCGACATCTATTTATGGCACGCGGATTCATTCTATCTTTAGAGGTTATATTTTCTTTTCGAAGATCGTCTCCCTGCAATCTCTGTATCCAGTGTCGTAGCTGACAACCGATCTAACCTCGAAATTAATGGAGCGCTATAAATATTGATACGTGGCGCGAATGTGCCGATATATATACAGAAGTAACGTGTCACTTTATCCTTTTATCGATGTAACCAAACGCCAATTATCGACGCCTCCGCGGAGCGTAAGGCGAAACCTTATAGCCCTTACAGTAGATTCACGTGATCTTTGGCACATATTGAAAAAGTCTACGTGCTGCGTCCTTGGTGAAAATAAAAAATGATGAAGAACCTTACAGAAATAAATAACTGAAAAATATTTTTTATCAGCACGTAATAACGCAATCAAAAACTAATTTCGATAGGTCTTAACTGTGATGAAAATAAAATTCAATGCCGACAGGAGTATAATAGGATTAATAATAACATTATCATAGGATATTCTATTGATATCATTGAGTAATATATTGTAGTTAGGAATATTGTATTGTAATGGTGGGATTTTTTGTCTGGTGACTACGTTTGCTTTGTCGCAGCGAAACGTCTCGTTAGATCGAAAATCTGGATAAAATCACAGGGCGGTTGTTAAGGATTGAGAATAATGAGGCGTCGCGACGCACCTGCGTCCATTCGCTTACGTAGACTTACATCACGTCTTGGCAAATGTTAGAGGGATCAATGAATACGAAAAATCCTTTTTAACTTTATCCTTTCGTATTCTCGAGTTCAGGTAAAGCTGTAAAAAGTTGGGTCGCCATTGCGGTTGTCTGTTTTTCTATAATATATATGTTATATATAATACTACTGTGCAAGGGACCTGCGGTTTTCTTGCGGATCGTACCTCAACCGAAAATGCAGGGTAGAATATCTTCAGCCAGTACTTTACTGCCTTGTATAATATTTTGAAAGCTGTAAAAAAATTTATACCGTCAAATATGTCTGCAGGCCCACAGTTTTACAAGAGCCAAATTTTGAGCGTCCCCAGTCAGTTACAATATATATTTAAAATCTGTCAGACCTTCCAAAAATTTCTGGAAAAAACGAAATTTGTTAAGAATTCAAAATTATTTTTTTTCTAATTTTTTTAAATCTTATCAGTATTTGTATAAGGCAACTTGTGAATGCAAGTGGATATATAATATGCTTTACGGAAAAAAAAAAAAAAAGTGAATTAGCCCTTCAGAGGTTTTCTACTGTATTTGGGGTTGGGGCAATGGGGGTTGTTAGGCAGTTAAAAAAATCCTTAGGGAAACGAGGGTGTCAATAGCAGATATAAGTGAAACCACGTCTGTTCCACCGGTAACCGGTATACTCAAGCTTGAAGCTGGTACAGTGCTTGCGGAAAGTTCTGCTTGGACAGAATCGAGATTATAGTTGCCGGATGTTGTACGAATTGAATGATTCAGCCTGACGACATTCCATGATCCATCTTTTGTGCGTGCAAATATTGCCTTTCTTTAGTCGGGAGGTTAGCAGCATTAGAATCAACCCTTTTATGGCCTCAATGAGATCCGCTTTCAAGTCTTTGTCTATCAATGTACTCTATCAAGGCTAAGTGTCTAGTGTGGCCTACAGCATTGAGATAGACCTTGTTTACTGGTCTAACTTAAGAAATACATTTTCTTTTTTCTCTTTTAGTCGGGCGTCAAGTGTTTCCGGCATTTTTAGCCGCTGCATTGAGTCGGTACGTAATTGTAAGAGTATTAATTTTTCAATAGGTGCTAGTGGGGGAGAGAGGGAGATGGATATTGAAAGGGGGATATAGAAATTTTCGAAAAATTTTTTCAAAAAAATCAGAAAACGAATTCGTCCCGGACGATGGCTAAGACGCGAAAGGGTTTGTGGGAAATCGAAAAAGCAATCTTCGTTTTCATGCTTCTCCATGACCGTTCGGTAGTACTGAATTGAAAACACATAAAAGTTTTCTAATTCCAACAAAAGTGCGAACCGCCCCTCTGTTTAGGGAGCAACTCGCCAACAGACCACCCTTGTGGTATTAGATTGCTGTGTATTATTTTTATTTCTATTCAAGATGGCTGAGAACGACGACTTTCAGATTATACTCTGACCCGCTCGGATAATCCTGGAATAAGGGAATTTGCATTTGTTGTATTGTAGCCTGTAGGATTTCGAAATCCTCGAGAACTGAGAACCAGGCGCGTATCGGTGAGTGGAGCATAGGGGTCCCGTGAGAATTTTTGGAAAAAATTTTATTTTCTTATTCTTTTGAAACGATATTACATATTACTTTTTATTTATACTTTTTTTATTTAATTGTTATAAATAATTTTTTAATGTTATCAACAATGCAGAGCAACTTTTTTTTTTTGACAAATTTTTAGTTCTCTTATATACGCCTTTAAGTTATTCATATAGATACGGTCCTGACCGGTTCGGCACGGTGCCAAGTGACCGGCAGATTTCGGCAGATTAGCCGCTTATGTCGACAGGTTAACCTGCTTAACTTTTTAAGTTAGCAAATCGCATTACGGTTTGGTTCGCCTCGCAAATTCTCGGAATTTGCAGGGCGCTTGACTTTTTCGCCGAGATGTATTTTTTTTCTCTTCTTTCTTTCTTTCTTTTATATCTCCTCTCCCCGTCGTGGAGAACACAGGTGGGTTCCCGTAGGATAACCCGCTCACCGTCAGGATCATCTCGCTAACCCTGTCTCGCAGAACCGAGAGATTAGCCGCCACGTGGTCTTTGTCTCATGAGAAGTCGCGAATGGATTTTGAAAATTCTTTTGGCGCGTCTTCAAGAACTTTTCGAAATTCTATGCGCGATTCAAAGCTATCGAAGCTACGATACCCAGTCGTTTCGAGTTGTTGGTTTTTCAGAAAATTCACTCGACCCTCTCAAAATTCAATTTCCGTCGTCTTGCGACACTTCCTATTTTTCAGAAAAGCTTGACTTTCTTCGGACGATCTTTTTGACTTTGCTGTCAAAAATTTTCAAATTCTCTTTATTACTAAGCCTCTCAAATATTCCCTGGTACCTTGAGCCGCTTTGATGTCGACTTATAAGATTCTCTTTTTTTTCCCCACTACAATATTGATTTAGGGCTTTGCATTCACGATTTTGATTTTCATTTATCCTCTAACATGCTTTATTATATGTATTAAAAATCTATTCATTTTTTTTACCTGTAAATTATAAAAGATACCATAGCTCCTACAGCACTTTCCAATGGGGTATCGGTAAAACCAAAGAGTTTCAATTTTCATCGACCTCGTTTACCCGCGCTCAAAAGCCATACACAACCCCCATTTTTTAAATTCTCAACCAATGGCTTTTGCGAAGTCATCCGAAACTATCGAGAACGAAGTATATGCCCCATTGTATTTTGTGAACTTGTATAGCTACCTCTTCCTAAGAAAAAAAAAAGAAAAAAAAAAAAGAATAGAACGTAAAACAATTTTGCAAAATACAATATCTCGATTCTTCCTAACCTATATCTAAGAATCCGTAGCGCCTTTTCATACAAATAATAAAGAACGCGCCAAGACAAAAGTTCCCGTTCGACCTGGGGTACCGCGAAATAAAGAATTCTTCAGTCCGTTCCCGGACTCAATGTACCGGATCGTTCAAAAAATGTATCGACGACTATAAAGGTATATATAAAAATAATCAGGTAGAAATTTCCGAAAAAAAAATATATATATATGGTTCAACAGTTTTTTTGCCAAAAATTCATAAAAGCAATACGACCCTCCCTTTTCCCACAACCCCTAGCACAGAAATCGATAGCGATCGCAACCCTTCGATGGGAACGAAATTTTCAAATTTAACCCCTTTTGCCCTAAAATCTTGATTTCTATATTTACTCGTGTATATATATATATAGCGTTATAGAAAGATTCGACAGAATTCGGAAAGGTCGTCCGGAAGAAGGTGACGGGCACCCTCGGAGTCGAGGTGTTTCTTGTCAGGGTGGGTTTTGTTGAGCAAATAACCTCGTTTGTTGGTCCACTCCGAGTACCTGGTGCTTTTCGCAGGAGGCTGGATGAAAAAAAAAAAGATAGAAAAGAGGAAATAACACTATAGGTATAGAGACGCGAAATGAAGACATTGAATGTCCCTATACTCTGACTGTCGTCAGGTCCTACGAGGAGGTTGAAGACGAAGACGAAGAAGGGAACGTGCGAGCGTATAAAGGAAAAGGAAGAAAGAAAAAAAAGAAAAGAAAGAGTGAAAAAAATGATGAAGAATACAAAATGGCGAGCAGAATAGAAGGATCCCGGAGTTTTCGAGCGGTGTGGCGAATTTGGCGTGCTCTTATGATAATGACGTAATGAGTGTTCTGGGCCTCCGATTGGAGACGCCTGTCTGGACCAAAAACTTCTTCACTGCAGTGAGTAAAGGTCTCGAGCGGAGAGTGAGTAGTGATCAAGATGTAAAAAAAAATTATATCAATTAATCAAAGTATCTTTACTGATAATTAATCGAAAAATTGAACAGTGCGTTTTCAAAAAAAAATTCTCAATTCCAACAATTTTTTAATTTACCAAAATATCGCTCCAATTATTTAATGGGATTAATGGTGCTCGGTGATTCGGAATTGGATTGTATACCTGTATCCCTGTAATTATAAAGAAAATAATTTTTGCAAATTTTTTTTTTTTTTTTTTTACTTTTTTGAACTATCCACGGGTCAGTGTTTCGCGAGTGACTCAGACCTTTCGCTATATCCCATTCTGTTCTGAGCAACTAAGGGATGCAGTCAGATCTAAGGGTCTCCGCAGGGTGACGACATTTTCACTATGGGGGGCGAACCGTACGTATATAAAGATGTCATTCCGACCGGCAAAAGACATCTTTGCCTTCGACCGTGCCGCTCGTACTGAAAAATCTGCAGCATCCCCCCTGACCTTACTCAATACCCTATATACATATATACTGTCACAGGTCACTCCTCACGTGGATTTCCCTTCTATGCCGTTCTTAACGAACTAAGTCATATTCTACATAGATGAAATGATTCTGAAAAAAGAGATGAATTTCCATAAAAAAATTTTTCAAAAAAAAGAAAATATTTAATAACAATATAACACATGTAGAAAATCCTATATAGCAATTATAAAATTTTTTTAATTACAGCTATATCCCGATATTACAATAATTAACAAATTTGTCTATCCTAAAAGTATTTGAATTTGGAATTTTTTTGTCTGAGGGAAATTTTAAGTAGGCATCCATTTCTTTTTTCTTTTCTCAAACGACAGGTACCTTTCGCGTCGGCCCGTTTCACCTTCCTTATTTTTCATTTTTGAAGATCGAAATCTTACCGGGCAAAGGTATACCGATCGCGAGGATCTACGCAAAGATTTATGAATTGCCTATTGGGACTCTTTGTATTATTATACTCCGGGAATAATCCCACACGAGGCTCGATGTTGCTCCGCTATCCGACAGGTCGAATAAACATCCTCGATTGATCGTACGAAGTCGCGGACCGTCTGACTTTATCTATATATATATACATATATAATAATATAATTCGATTAGGAACCCGATATGCAATATTTACTTTTTAAAAAACTCAAAAATCGACCAACTGTCCAGCATAAAATTATTTATTTGTCAAATGGCGTTAATGATGAACATAATATTTGAAACGATAAAAAAAATTAAAATACGTAAAATTTCTTTGCTTATAATCGTATAAAATTTCCCGTGTAATTCGCCATGCGGTTTCAGGCACCTTTCTCCTGATGTAAAACCTGGAAAAATAGAAGCAATCATAATAACAGAGAAAAGGTGTCGGAAGTCACTGAAGAAATCGACCAACTGGTCGAAATGTTGGTAGGATTGGTTGGTATTGCATGGTATATTTGAATATAGGGCAGAAAGAATATAACGAGCCCTTTACGTTAAAGGGCGCTGTTAAAGGTCGAACGAAAACAGATTTTCGTTTAGACAATTTTTGTATATTCAAAGTGCAATAAAAATTGTAGGTATCGGTTCTACCCAGCTTTAAGTTGATTATGGATATTACTTTTGGCTTTGAGCTTAGGTTACGTAACTTTTTAAAGTTATTGTACCGACTTAACCAAAATTCAATTTACGTGGATTGTATAGACTATGGTATTTATTGTACCACCCTTGTCCAGCCGTCCGTCATTGCCTTGGACGCTCGGGGTGAGATGGCGAAGTTAATTAGTTTGAGGTTCTAGCGGTAATTCAATATTACCGATAGAATTTTAATATTGGGGGTTCTTTTTGTGAATCGTGGGGAATTATGGGAAATCGACGTAGCAGTTTAATAGGGGAACCGTCTTTCGTCTTAAAGGGTCGTTTTCTTCTGCACTGACTGTCCGAACGGTATGACCTCTGTTATTACCACCACCCCCTCCCGCTACCCCTCTTATACCTAGGATAATCCTATTAACGTACAATGACCTTTGACAATTGCTAATTGTTGCACGTACAATTGTTAACAATTGTTTTCGGTACTCGCGAATTACCGTATTTTGTATTTATGACAAATCTACCTAATCCAATTTGGGTTAATAATGGCTTGGCTTGTTATTTTCATTAAGAATATATATGCGTTGTACCGGTATTTTTGGATTTTTGAAAATTTTTATAACACCGTAAAAAGGGGGTTTGGCGGTTTTATGGTAATTTTTTAATTATCATATTTTCACCTTTCTTAATTGGCTGTACACTGTGTATTGGGGTTGGGTATTTATTAGATAATGTTTATGTCGGTTTCATTGGATATTTTTCGGTGCGTTGAGTGAAATTGATACCGGAAATTATTTAATTACTTGGAACTTGATTTTTTGGGGTTTATGGTTGGTTTTTTTTTAGTGCATTTTCAACCGTTCACTCCTTTGATCCGATCGAGTTTGATCTTTCTTGCTAAGGATCACTCGGAACACGGTTCGAAATCTATAAATTTACATTGACACGGTGTTTAGGATTTCTGTATGTATATATTTATATATTGTGGAATGATTGGGCGCAGCAGCCGATTTATACGAAAAAGAATATTTCGTAGAATCACCGGTGATTTTACGCCACTGGAAATGATAGGGGTGCTGATTGAATATACGTTATGTGTATAGTAAGCGTGGATGATACCTGTGTCGAGTCGCGCAGGAAGTAAAAAAAAAAAAAAAGAAAAAATGTCCAATCCCAAATTTATAACAATGTGCTATTTCTGAGTAAAAAATAAAAAATATCTTCAAAAACGTACTTGTCACGCTTACGATATTTTACAAACTTTCCACGTGGACCGACGGGAACTTTGAAGCGAACCGCTGAAAAATTGCTAAAATTCCGAAAAAAAAGCTCGCACCAAATATACATTGTTCCAGGAAATTTTATTCAAGGAAAGAAAACGTTCCCAAATGTTATTAAACTCTCAGAACACTCATAATCAAGAATCACCATCGGTAACTTCGGAACAGTAGAAGTTACGATTAACACATACCCGGTATAAAGTCCGAAGGAGTAAACCACAAATCCGGTAATACATCACAGAAAAAGGAAGAATAAAATTTATAAACATGGATTCCATGAAATTACGTAGGAATACGATACAAGTGAAAAGTGAGGAACAACGGACAAGGCAGCTCCCTAATTTCGCATTCACCAGAAACAAGTGAAATCAATACGTAAACTGCAGTTGGATACGTTAAAGAAGAGTGAGAGGACTACCCCCGAAATAAAGAAGAAAAATTAAAGTCTTCCTTTCTTTTTCCAAGAAAACAAGTATCGCTGCTGTCAAAGTAAAATTGTGTGGATGGCAGAGCCGAGGGCGAGCGCTGCGAAGTAGGCGGCGAGCAAGGATTTGTTTGTGTTCCTGTCGGTGTTGCGGCTGCGCTCCCCACCATACCTCGGGAGTGCCATGCTCCTCTGTTTGCATTGTTTACAGACAAACATCGTGCCCAAACACGAAGAGTGGAAGAGCTTAGGTGCAGAAAGAACGCGTGTCCATTGGCGGAGGCGCCGTAAAGGCAGAGTCTATTGGTGACTGGGTGGGGCCTAGCGGCCGGTATAAAAGCGTGCGGAAGGCGTGGAGCGAGCAGATACGTGCGAAGGCTCAGAGGGAGAAGTACGGTACGTTTCAAAGTGTTAAAGTTTACTCGTGTTCCCTCGAGTCCCGTCACAGCCAAGCCTCTCATCGAGGCAGTGTAGAGTAACGAACGTAGAAAAAAGCGTGTCACGGTCCTGTGCGTTAGATCGAACAACAAGTGCAAGCCCACTTCGAGACTCAATTCGTAGCCGTAAGTGTAAAAGTGTCTATCGTGGACGTTAAGAAAGATTAAGTGCGCCTCTAAGGACAGTGCACGAAGCATGGTGAACATGGAAGGTTCAAACGAGCAGCATACAGTGACAGCATCGCCACCGCCAAGGACTACCCTCAAGAGTAGTTTCAGCATTCGTAGTATCCTGCCCGAAGCCTGCGCCGGTACCCCGGCACCGTCTGTCAGCCAGGCTCTGAGTCCTGAGCCAGTGCACGCCGACGACAGTGACGACTCGAGTGACTTGGACGTTACCGGCGACGGCGCGGAGACGCCGCCGTTGGACTGTTCCAGGAACGCCGCCTCCTCGAGTCCCAGTCAACGCGACAGCAGGGATCAGCCTAGCGACGAGAAAAAGAAGTCCGAGAAGCCGCCGTACAGCTACAATGCACTGATAATGATGGCGATACGTCAGAGCCCCGAGAAACGCCTGACTCTTAACGGCATTTACGAATACATAATGCGACACTTTCCATACTACGAGAACAACAAGCAAGGCTGGCAGAACTCCATAAGGCACAATCTCTCGTTGAACAAGTGCTTCGTTAAAGTGCCAAGGCATTACGACGATCCCGGCAAGGGTAACTACTGGATGCTAGACCCGAGCTCCGAGGATGTTTTCATCGGCGGCACCACGGGAAAGCTTCGCAGACGAACCACGGCGGCGTCCCGATCGCGTCTGGCTGCCTTCAAGAGGAGCGTGGTACTCGGCGGTCTTTATCCCAGTCCTTATCCGCCACCGGGATGGCCGGCGTCCCTGTACACGTTGCCTTATCTACATCGTGCCAGTTACCCCCCGGCAACCGGACCTTACACCACTCCTGCGGGATATCCGGCAAGTCTTCTACCGGGAGCAGCAACCTCGGCGGCGGCGGCGGCCGCGGCCGCAGCCAGTCTACCCTGCAAGCCGCAGGCCTTACCGGCCACGGCCGCGCCACCGGCTCACGGGGCCTTCTCCATGGAGAGACTCCTCCAGGCACCACCCGGGTATCCTGCCAGCATATCCGCACCAGGTATACCTGCGCCCACCAACCCCTACGACTTTTATACCACCCTGAGGTCACTCGCTGCTCATCAACAACATCAGCAGGCGGTTTTTGGACAGCACCAACAACCCAGATATCATCTGAACCAGTCGACGCCTATTCTCAGTCAGACACCCTCGACCACGGCTTCGCCCGGTAGTAGCCCTGAACCTATGTCGCCCCACTCGCCCCCGGTATCTATCTGTAACCCAGTGCAACCCAGATCTCACCCTCACAGCCCACCTCAGCTGTTACTCAAACCAATAACTGTACTCACTGCGAGACACAGTTGAATTTTCATTAGTCTCATTATCGTTATACCCGGTTACACGATGATAACAAACTGCACCTATCTCAATTCTTAGCCGCGTAACTTTAAATTATATTCCGAACGATCCTTAAGGGACGATTCGGCACGCGTAGCTGCTTCGCGGGCTCATGCGGGTTCGAGACG
The DNA here is from genome assembly GCF_000341935.2 of Cephus cinctus. NCBI lineage: Eukaryota > Metazoa > Arthropoda > Insecta > Hymenoptera > Cephidae > Cephus > Cephus cinctus. The sequence goes on from NW_014333409.1 coordinate 114,996, forward strand.
CGGCGCCCAGACCTGTCCTTCGAAGATGACGCGTTAGCTAATTTATTTTTAGGACGATACACAGTGATTGTTACTTCTGTACAGGTGCGACTCTGTGAATTAAATGCGATGCGTTGTAATTGATTTACGGAGATTTGGCATTTGACTTTTTTCAGTATCGTTTTGTCACGTTTTAATAAGTACTAAAGGAAAAGACTAAAGGGGGGCAGGGTTCGCGCGTGTCGCGTTAATTGTGATTCATATGGAGACGGACGATGAGATTAGAGTAATATAATAAATATTGTAAATAAAGATGGCGCGCGTATAACCAGGCGTACTTTATTATATTATATCGAACGATATATAAATGTAGATAGAAATAATCGGGATCTCGTGCGATTTATCGCTACCTTGTCCCATTGTAAATACAGAAGAGATATTATTCGATATATCACAGCCCTGTACATATTGTCGCAGGCGTCAATGAAGAGACCTGTACTGTGAAAATAAATGTTCAAACTTTTTATATAAAAAAAAAAGAAACAAATCAAATAATTGTTCCAAAACATTATTTCTTAACCTACCCGATCTAACCTAACCTAAATTATATTCTTTTCAGGCAACTCAAATTTACTATTTTTTCATAATATTGTCTTCATTCCGAAATATGTAGCATTCACGTGATTAGATAACTACAGGATATTTAAAAAAAAAAACATCCTATTTTTACATAACATTGCGCAATTTAGTAATGAAAGTTTACAGGACCTTCGGTCTGGTACGCGAACACATATATACAGGGTGTCGTAAAAGTAACAGGCAGAACCCGCCGACTGTCAAAACACGAGAGACGGGTAATATAAAAGTGTGCCCATTCAACAAACGAAACACAATGACCGAAGGAGGGATAAGGTAAGGAAAAGAATATTTGAGAACCGTCCAATTGGTTTACAGCATCTCGACCAATATAACCATAAACTATAACGCAAGAACGTCCTTCCAGTAAGCATTCGAGGTTTGCGTAGACGTAGCAAAAGTTTCACTCGGTTGCCAGTGAAAAGCACGTGTATCGCGTTAGAAAAATATCGAAGTCCATTGCAAGGGTAACGTGTATATTTAAAATCGCGGTATAAAATATTTATAAAATATTTTTTATATAAATTTTTATTTTCATTTTTCATTAATCTTATCTACTCCTTATGCATATATATATATATATATATATATATATATATATATATATATACACACACACA
>NW_014333409.1:116402-304133 GCF_000341935.2 Cephus cinctus
ATATATATATATATATATATATATATATATATATACGTCCACACACAGTTCATCTAGGTACCTTTAAACGAGCCCTGGCGTATTAACAGCGATGGGCAACATGCAGGCGCGATATTGGTATGATACATTGAGACAATGAGGTATAAATAAGATAATGGGGGACACTCGCGTACGTCGAGGAGTTTAAACGTTTGAAGGGCCCGAGACTCGAGACCGGAGACTCTGGCAGCCACAGTTCACCAGATGGGATTGTGACCCGCGCAGGCTGCCCACTGTCATACGTGCTCAGCATCCTTATGCCATCTCGTATTTGATCCGTCTGTACCATCTTACCTCATTCTCACCGTTATTTTCATTCTCTTAATTATAACCGTTGACATCATACACGTAAGCCCATACAAGATACATTAAGCATAGTAGGTATGCGAGGATCGTTGTAGCACGGAATAATTTTTTCGGTCCAGTAATGACGATTACGAGTACGTCTCAAAGTGACGATCAGTGATAAAGATGATATAGTTGAGATGCAGGAGAAATCTTACAGCCACATTTATTCGGCCTGGTCCAGGGAAACGTCAATTTAATTGGATAAATTTAATTACCCATTGGATTTTTATTTTTTATTTGACTGTTATTATTCGCGGCTACCTTATAATACTTAATGAGATTCCTTTGGATATAATTTTACATGTCAATCAGTTTTTGTGGAAACGGTAAATTTTTACTTTATTATTATTGACGTAGGTAGACTTTTTTTTTTTTATTATACAATTGCTTTCGCGTACTGAAAATTTTCACGTTCTTACCTCCTTTTCCATATCGTACTCGATAAACCAGACTACAGAATTGTCTGGAGTTCTTAGGGAGTAGTAACGTTAACGCGATGTATACGTTGTAACGAAGGTTGCATAGCGTCACGTAGAACGAGGGGGACAGTAAACACTTGCGTGGGCAATTGCGCCAAGTGGCAAGTGGGTCTGTGGTATGTGGTGTATCTCTTGAGTTTGTGCGTTTGCTTCTGCGTGAGACAAGCATGCGTCGCGACGCGTGCGTCGCGAGGACGTGTGTCGAAAAAAAAAAGAAAAATGAAAAGTAGTGTTGCAAAAGAAAACGAAAAAAAAAAAAATTCGTGAATTTAAAAAAAAATGAAAAAAATTAGTGATCAGATAAAAATAATTTTATTTTCGAAAATCCAAAAAAAATTAGCCCCAGGCATCCCTACGTGTCTACGGTTATTTTCGTCGCCATCTTGAACCCTTGACTATAGAGGTTTGCCAGCCAGCAACCACTAGCAGAAGCCCACCCTGTACCGGTACCTACAGTTGTGCTACACTGGTACACAGAAACATATAGGGGGTAGCACGTGAATGGATTTGTCGACGGTGTGTTACATTATTTTAGGTTAGGGTGCCCCATGAGCATTGAGGGGGTAGACACCCCGGTGACTGGTTTTTGATTCAAACCGAATCTGCTCTCTCTGTCTCTCTCGTTGAGCCATAACTCGCTCTTTCCCTCCCCTTCGTCCCCCCCCCTCCCCACTCTCTGCCAACCGTGGTAGGGCAGATTTCAGGGCTACAAACTCCTATAGGGCACTTCGTACCTACAGCCATACGTAATAGTGGTTGGTCTGTGGTTAATAGACCACGCACGATCCCTCGCCATGCTTTCTGCCTCCCCTGATCCTTTCAATATTTATCAATATGGATTTCCTACAGGGTAAACCCACCCTCGGTCACCACCCTTGATTCCCATAGAAAACTTAGCAAATCGTCATCCCTATGACCAACTACGTCATACGTGTCCCTTAAGTCATTCGTGCCAACCCTTATCGATTGTTAATTAAATTAATTTAATTTCACAAAAGCCAAAGTCCTGCTTACACTATACAAATATAGTTACACAGCCATTACTTGCATCTCCAGTCTGAACTGCTTTGCGGGTCTTAGCTCATGTAACACCTACGCTATCGTTACATTAGCTTTAACGCCGCTGAACTATCTAAGATCTGTCGTACGTAGTACAACGTTCTTGGTCAAGGTACGGTAACCTTAGACAGCCTTTGCATGGAGTATTGGTGTACGTAATCTCAAAAATTTTGAAAAAATTTTTTTTACACATATAAAGACAAAATTTTGTATACCGACAAAAATCAATTTTATACACTATAGACGTGCGATATAGTACGATATTAATAAATGGTCCATCTCAGCATCCAGCTCTTAATCACGTTATACAAAACAGTTAAGAGGTTCCCAGGGAGTGCTGGGCAGAAGCCAGTCCCCTCTGGTGCATGCGACAGAAGACCCGTATCTCCGCGTCACACAAAAGTGTTAAACGAATGAATGAACGAACGAAGAAATGAACGAATGAATGAGCGAGTCCGGCGAGTGTCGAGATGAATGGAGGAGCGAATGGTGGTGGCCGGAAATGTATCAGCAGTGCGTCGCGACGACGTAGCTACGAGGAATTTCAGTGTTCTAAACTTGCAGTGTATATATGTATATATACATTGAATTAGACATATATATATGATCATGTGATAAATATATGTTGTACAGTCTATATATATATATATATATATAATATACTATAGTCTGTTTGTATTTTGTATTATACTTTATTAGCGCAGACGCTCAAGAGACTCGTTACGTGTACCGACGGCGACGCCGACGCCGTTTAGATTTCATGCTCTTACACCAGGGACTCTGGACGTTACAGTGCCGTTAACTTCCTCGCCATGATCCTCAATGGGTTCAATTAGCTTCGTTAGACTGTACGTAATTGTTTCTTGAGAATTCATCCTCTATGCTGGAATCCTTCGAGAAATGTTTAATGTACTGTATGATGGGTCTTCTTTTTTTTTTATAGAGATCATTTCCGGTTCTTTTTTTTTTTTTTTTTTTCATGGCTCTATATTCGGATGTAATATAGACTTTGGTTTTTAATAGTAGCACGGGATAGGCATTTCTGAGAAATATTTCTCAATTGAGCTAATCAACGTGTTTCACGTACGATTCATCCTTTGCTCTTGTTATTCGCTCGATTCATTTCCGTTTGACGTATCTTGTATCCTGAGCGTGACTCTTAGTCCTTTCGCGGAATTGTGGGTAAAAAGTTTTGCGTTTCTGCCTGTGATGTATATATGTATATGTATTGGTATGGATTATTAAACTTTCCTTTGATCAATGTACCTGTATGTATGTAGTTTTGGGTTCAAAGTGATTCCGAACCGGTGTTATTTTGTATGTTGTTTAAGAAACCGTATATGTTGACTAGCTGAACTGGCTTGGCTAATTGGTTGTTGCTAAAATAGATCTCGACATTAGTATTTACCCAACGCAATGGGCGTCATGAGGTTTCGCGAATGGGAATTTCACGCGCGGTTGGCATCCCTGGGAATGTATTTGTATAGTGATAGAAAATTTGTATAAGGTAAAGAAAAATAATTTTTTATATTTTCGATCTATTATTTAGTCTTGTTAAGCATTGTTTGTACTCTTGATACTTGTGTTCCTTTTTTTTTTTTTTTTTAATTTCGTTACGGGGTTGCGTCGGGGTACACTTCCTACTTAACCGACCGAATTGTTTCCATTTGTCCAGATGATCGCAGATGAGAATGAGAGAGCCGCTGAATTAACGTGCAGATAAGACTCGTGTCTTCGCGTCCCCACTTTGACTCGTTCCTTGGTACACATATGAACGCCTCTTTAGGATGATTTACATACCGGTCCAGAGTCGCCTCCCATCGGAGGAGTGGATCTGGTCCATATTGAAATTTCAAGTGGATTCTCAACCGGGTGAACGGAGCTTGAAAAAAATTTTGAAAAAAAAACCGCTACCACCGATACGTTTATCAAATGATTTTTCTCGGTAAAAAAATTTTGGATTTTTGAAAAAAAAAATCCGATGACCCATTCAAATTTCATTTCAGCTCCGAGGTCCAGAGTCTCAACAAGAGTCGCGGTGAAGATGGGATGCTGCGCGAATTAAGGTACGGATAAGGCTTCCTATCTTTAAAGCACATCCCCCGAAAGGGACGTACGCGTGCGGCACGCACGTCCACATACGAAGTCGTACACGCAACCACGACCGACTCTGAGTGACTGAATGACTGAGTGACACTCGGCTGACGTCCCTTCCGGTGTGTCTCGTGTTACACCAAGCCTGTTAACCGTCCATATTAAAGTTACAGCATCGGGCGCGTGCCACCCACCGTGGTTACTATTGGTCGACGCCATTTTTTATATTTTCCCTCTCACTCTCCCATTTCTTGCCACGGGTAGATAAGAGATAAGAAGAGTGTGTGATTTTTGTAAAAATTATTTAGTCCAAAGCGGAGGAGCCTTTTTCGAATGAATACGTCAATATCGAAATAAATGAATGATCGAATTATCCGAGCTTCTACGAACGATTACACGTATACCGGGGTTCTGTATGTACAATCAGAAATTTCCTGATAATGACCGAGCATTGTTTCGCAGCTGCCACTTGGCGAACTGGCACTTCAATGAATCGTACCTACGTATGCGCGCGGCAAGAACTTGAAAGCTTTACAAAGCTTCGGTACCGAGTACCCCGATGCTTTGTCCAATACGCGACGCGTTGTTTGTCTTTAAAAGTGAGGGCTGCGAGTGCTGCTCAAATGGGCAGCGGATTTAGATATTGGATATACATTCGGTTTTGAAAGTGAGTACTTGTACGGAAGCTCATAAAGTTCCCGTTCACCTATGCGAACTCGTTTGTGATATACGAAGATTTTATACGTACAAAAGACGAAGTGACGTTAAATTTGAATAATTTGATTGAAATATAATTTTTATCTAAAAAAAATGCAGAAGTGGTTAAAGGGATACAAAATTTTAAGTTTTAAGTTAACTAAATTATATATATATATATATATGTGTATTTATTATACATGAAATTTAGTCATGTATTGTAACATAATTTTTTATTTCGTGGGGAAAAAAATGCCATTCGGCAAAGATCAAAGAACTCGGGCGACAGAAGCAATTCCGCTTCCGTGGTGCGTTCAAAAAAACGCGGGCGCGTAATTTAGCCTTGACAAGGTTGACGGCACGCCGGGTGCGTCTAGTAGCGAAAGAAGTGAATGAGCGAAGAAACGTAACGAGCGAATGAATGAAACGAATGAAATGAATGAATGAACGGGCGAGGAGTAAATGGAAGTAGTGAGCGCGTAATTTCGAGGTAGCGAAGAGGGCAGCTGTCGCGGCCGCGAGTCAAGAAGTTCAAGAGAAGAGTTGACCCGTGGTCAGCGTAGAGAACGGCCGGTCGGCCGGCAATGAAGGAAAGGGCCAACCAAGACCCAGGATACGAGGTCGTTCGTTTGACCCCACGGCGCGCGCCGGATGCCACCATTTTTCTACCGAATTGACTGAATCAATTGGAAGACGGAGGCAGTAGTGCAAAAAGATCTAGCAACGGACCCACGATACCAGCGATACGGCCCAATTTCTCGAGCAAGACCATCGACTGAAACCCACTGAGGCCCAAGGAAAAATGGGCCCGTTCGTCAATCCTTAGAGTGACGGATCTTTAATGTCAATTGGTATACCTATATATACAAGTATGAATATTCCACTAGATTTGACAATCCGGCCACGAGATATAGCGGGTGGCCGTAAGAGAATCGAGACCCCATTAACAATGAGCCGAATTGATACCGTCATGGGAAACCGTACAGCCTCTTACAGTCGAGCGACTATACTAAACACAAGCCGCGTTTCTAACCCCTGGATAGTGACACTTATTTCGGCAAAGTGAAGCTCACCCTTCACTCGCGTGACCTGTGAACTCTGTTTGGCCCGTGAATTCAGGATTCTTAGGGCCTTATACGCCGAGAGCCAAGACCAACTGGCTGCGTGCTCATCGATTAGTCATGGTACCCGCTTGATGCGAAGGGTGACTTTACGTTTCGAATCGGCCCGTTACTACACGGCCATTATACTTCTGTATACGCGTTTACGAGACGTGTGCTACACCGTTCGTACACGCTTGGGTTATACTGTCTCTTCTACGTGACAACCCTGCCGACAGAATGAACCCGGATAAACAACTTCATCCACCATTTCCAAAAGAATGACTGTATACCCATTAGCTACACACATCCTGTAGCGACAATGACTTTATATCCATTGTTCAATTTCCTCTTGATTCTCGATCGATTGAAACGAATTAGCCGGTCTCAAGATAATTCTTCTTATCCATCTCTCTGTTAAAATATACATCTTTTTATCATATCAATTTCACTGCCATGTTGTTCCAGACGTACGATCAGCCGAAATATATTTAACTTACGTAGACCAGCCTGTAGGTTTGTTTGCACGCAGTTGCCACTAGGGGCGCCCACGACGTCTGCGTAAAGAAGCAGGAAACTCGGAACGTACACATAGAGATATATTCTACAAGTAACTTAAAGCATCGAATGCAGCGTATGACGTGTTTCTACCTCATAGCATACACGCGTGCGCATATGAGAGATCCCTAAGTGGCTCGTTAATATATTAAAATACAGACATAGCAAAATTACATACGTGACCCACGCTCCTTCGGTTGACCGGCTGAATCCGGTGTGCGGCAGGTTTTCCTTAATTTAGAAAGAAAATACGAATGACTTGGTTATAATCAGGTATTCCTTGCTATTAAGTTGATTATCTAGTCACGTATTAATACTCGGTCTACACTGGTAAAAGGTATTAGTTACGCAAGAGGGGGATCTTATAATACCTTATATGCTAGTTGTCATACGTATACCTGTATATACGTATATAGGGGCTCGAAAATGGCGTACCTCTGGAGTTCACGGGAGGAATTAGTTAGCGGTCGCTTTAGAGGCACAGGCACCCCACGGTGCCAACAAAAGAGTTACAAGCCGTTCGCACCTCGGCACGAGGATTACACGCCATAAAATAAACCCCTGCCTAGATTATAATATTATACTCGCTTGGGTGCGATTGCCCCCATGCGGCTGTTTTGTGTATTACGAGCTACGCTTGCGGCCGGTCACGTGACTCCTCGCGCATGCGCGGTACCGACGTGCTGTCAACGTATTTCAAAGGACGCTATCTCGTTGACGAAAAAGAAACGGAGGATTTTTATCCTCAAGATCGGATGCATACGAGGTATTATTTTTACGCACGTATTGTTCGTACGTGTACGTTAGCTATGCAAGTGCCGTTAATGCAGTTGGAATCAACACTGGCGTGAGTCAATTCACGTTAATTCTCGGTAGCACGCACGGAATTCGGGAGGGTCGCGACATTTCTTGGGCCTAATTGATTAATCGCTGCGACTCGCTCGTTAAGAGCGCGATTATCGCGTCGACTGGTTGTTTTAGCTTTTAAAAGTGTCACTGTGCGGAAGATTGTCTTTAATGCCCTTTTTTTTCTTTCTTATTCGTTCCTTTGTCTCGCCTCTTCTTCTTTGCTACTCTCTCTCTTAATCGTCTGTCTCTTTTTTTTTCTTTCTTTTTTATCTCAAACCACAAGAGACTTCCTGTCGCGTGGCCCCCACGTTATCTCGTTTTCTCGTCTCCCTCGACTTGAATTAACCTTCTACATTGGGATTAAAAAGCGGATATATTAATTTGCCTCTCTTACAGCCAGCGCACACGACTCGGCCGAGTCTTCGCGAAGAACTGGAAGAAGAGCAACTGGATAAAGTAAGACAGAGAGACCGAGTGGAGTCGAATAATCAAAGGAATACATGTGGATGGAGCTTAATATTTTTTTTGTCCATCTGTATCCAGTGTTTTTAATAGTAAGGTGAGATCATTAATGTAATAACCTACGAATATATATATATATATATGTCAGTGCAAATTCTGAATACCGTTTAATATTATAAATTTCATACGCAGGTTCCCAGTGGTCCAACTTCGTAAAGTTCTACCATAAGTATCGTTAGGCGTGCTGAGAGAATTTAACTTGGGCAGGTTTTCAATTCTCGGAACAGCTGATCCCACTCTACCATTACTGTACATACCAATGCTCTCTATAGTCAAAGTGTTGTCGGTGGGTTGCAGTGTCTAATAAAATATTGCGTGTTGGTGAAATAATGGTGAATGAGTCAAGCTGTCCGTTACTGTGGTTAACGATTTAGATAACGTCGGTAAGACAATGTAGATAATACAGATAGTTATTATACGATTACTTAACGTACATATATTCGTATATCTCAGACCAACCTGGCCTTGCAAAAGCAAATTATATGACACGTGTTTTCTAGTATTTCGTTCAGGAATCACAACACGATTTCACGTTTTGAAATCCACTTGGTTTGGTAAGTTAAAGGCGGATTTGCATACGAATGTCGGAGCTCGGCGTCGCTCGTTATACCTACGAATAAAGACAGAGTCGCGCGAGCGGCGTAACTAATCGTTTAAGCTCGTCGCCGCTTTGGAAACGCGACACTATGGACGTATTCCAAAGAGATGCTAAACAAGGGTAACATCTGAACGATGCTTTTTTTTTTATCTTTTGAGAAACTTTGACCGATGTACTTTTGACAGATTTGTTTGATTTTTTTAGAAAAAAAAATGGCTGAAAATAGAAATTTAGAATTCTGTGCTTGTCGAGCCGAAATTTTTTCTCTTTTGGAATTTGTGTCAATAATTTTTTTTTTTGTGTTACTGGTGTCTTGTTGCGAATATATGTAATATGATTATCATATTTATAGTGTCACACTCCTTCGACCCTCGATGATGGTCTTCACTCAGGATCACCTCGTAAATTAATCTCCAGCTCGTATCTTCAGGAAATTAATGAGACAAAGCCGAGGGGTAGATCGGGATGCTGAGAAGCATGAATGGAGCATGGTTCCCATTATGTGAATGGATTATGAGGTCTGACTGTCTGTGCTTGACTTTGTATTACAGGGTCGGGTCAGGTCAGGTCAGGAAAGCCATCCCTAATTTCGTTAATCGTTGTCTAAAGGCATGACCGAGGATTAAATTTACAGGAGGTTCCTGCATCGATTTGTAAAATTTGGAAAATATTTTTCATAAAATACGCAGGTAAAGATCTGTGATTTCTTTTAATAATCTTTTATTTTTTCTTTTTTTCTTTTTTTCTTTTCAGAAATACTTCATCGAGATGGTCTTGCAGTAAGTAGGCAGGAGAAATCCACTTCAGCGAATTTTCAGCGGTTCGAATTTACTCGAAGTGGAAGGGACCCTTGGCCTCGGGGGCCACTTGTTGCGCTGGCTCAGACTTCCTGCTGACTTGTCCCGGCGGGACGCGAGTTGCTCCAGCAACTTCGAATACCCTGGCAAACCGACCAGCGGAATGCCTAATCGTTTCTTTATTCGAATCCTTAATCGATCTCGCGAGCAATTCGCAGATCCTGATAGAATTTCGATCGTTGAGTGCGGTGTGAACGTCACGATATACCGATTCCCAATGTATATAGAAACTCACCCTTAGGAAAGATCAATAGCAGCGACAAGATTTCTAGAACAAATCGCATAGTGAAGTAAGCCGAGGAAATAAATGTGGAATAGCCAACGTCATAACAGTAAATTAGCATCAGAAAAGTCAACAGATCATTACTGTATATACAGGGTGTACTATACTAAAGTATATATACATAAATTTTTCTCAAAAAACATAATAAGCAACCTTGATTAAAATTAACGATATTTTGAATTTTTTATCAAAATTATTTGACTCTGTACTTTACAAAGAATTTTTATTCCCATTAATTTTCTTACTGTACACCCTGTATATACGGAGCGTAGCCCGGGATCGCTTATTAGCTTGATTTAATTTAATCTAGGTATTAATCACGAGCGTCTACCCTAATAGGATCGGTGAAGATGTCACACGGTATCTTTCTGCCGTTCGGTCCTCTACGTGTGCCGCTTCGTCTGCCGCTTCGTCTGGGAATCCTTGATTGTCGTCGGCCTGTCTCTTACGCTTAGTATCAAACTGACACGGTCCATTGATATATATTCCATATATATAAGTCATTTCTATGAAAACAACTTTTCACCGTAGAAACAAAAATACCATGCATTAATATCCTACTCGTTCGCATCCGGAGCATATAAAGCATCCCTATAATGATCAGTGTAACACCATATAAGCTCCCAGTAAATCTCTAACGACTATTCGTAATTCAAGATTCCTGCTGTAAATCCAGTCATCCGTCCACAATGATCTAAATCATTAGTCATCGCAGGAACTAGTGCCTACGCATTGTTACAGTCTGAATGCCAATGACGAATTCTAATATAATCTTTATAAATAGAATCAACGATACGATCTAGATTGATTTGATCTATCTAGATTGATTTTAATATTTTTTTTCTCAAAATTGTATAAAATCATTAAAAAACGTTTTTTTCTATGAAAATTTTATATATAACTTTATATATCTATATCAGGTAAAATTTTTTTTATCGATTATTAGTGGTCCATCTTATCCGAATTTTTCCACAGCATCCCTGAATCATTCATAGACTCATTGGAATAATAATGAACGCCATTCGAATGAATTTTCAAGATTGTGGTAACTGTGAGAAAGTAACACGGCTCCGACGGTTTCCAGACAATGAGGCGATCATGAACGGATGATTGGGTATCAATGACCCCGCAGGGATCTTGTATCAATATCCCGATTCGCTCCCTCGAGTACACCCTCGATATCTAATGGCGAGGAATAATAATACAAGCAGCTGCACCCTAATACTCTGCGTACCGATGCTGCGGAAGAATAAAAAAAAAAACAGAATAAAAAGTAGCTGAAACAGTCAAACCTAAACATAGCATAGATATAAATTGATATAAAATAATAAAATGATCTAGAAGGTTCTAGTTATTTCTTACGTCACGTAAAATTATCGTGTTGGCACCCAGCTAATGATACCTGCATAGCGATAGGCACCGGGGCGTTGTTAATTAACGCTTTCCCCGAGCTAATTGTAACGATAAAATATGAATTCGTGGATGGACAGACGGACATACCTTAGGGTTAAATAGGAGAAATAGAGCGAAGCAGAAGGGTTGCCCAGGGCTGTGCATATGTCGCCGACGTACACGCGACACCCTCGGCCCCTCGGCAAAGGGTCATTCTTCACCCTCTAATTATCGCGGCTAAGACCGATTAAGAAATCGTCCCTAATGAATATCGAGCGAGAAAATCTTGTTAACGTAAAAAATATCAATCCCCAGATTGTTATTTTCATTAATGATGTAATTCGAAAAATGTAAATATCTAAAAAAATAATTAATCAAACCGACCGTTATTATCCTCACGTTATTACATTGGGTAAGGTATTTACGTATGATAAACAGTATAATTCTCCCGCGAGCTATTTGCATACTCCTGTTCGACTCTACCAATTAAACCAATCAGGTAGCATTACGGGGCGAGAACAGATGACGATCTAATTCAACCTACTGGCGGCATTGCTTACAGAGGGTGAAACAAACGTCTAGGTTGATCGTACACATTAGATATCCTATACGTAGATGGGATATAGGAGTATGTATATTATCAACGTTGTACCAAGGTAACACACATAAGGCAGATCGTAGATTGGCTGGCTGGATAACACGGCCAGGGCGTGAAACGCTCTTATTATTCCAATTACTATTACTATTACTATCGTCGACTACCTCACGGTTCTATTATTTGAATTATCCACCCGTTACATTATAACACACTATGTCTATATGGTTTATGCCTGGTATACTAATTTAATTTTCCCGCGCTTTTCATAACCTTTTACCATACGCGTTATTCTGCTTGATTCTTTTATTAAATCTAACGCGTGATCCGTTATTTATCTGTGGCGCAGGGCATTTTTGAGATTTATATATACATATATACAACATCAGACTTTTGAATAGTCCCGCCAAGGCGGTCGAAGCGCCCAGTGGAGTCAGTTGGAAATAGCGCGAGAAGTGGTTGTATCTGTATGGAACGGGACAGGCCTGACGGGAAGCGTGTTTCGTACAATAAAATAATAATAATAATAATGGATAGAGTTATCTGTTGGCGGCACTGGGCTTCGTAGCTTTGACGACAAGAAAGCCGCGCGGTGATCCATCTTAGCTGCCAACTCACAGCATAGTCGCACTCTCACGAGAAGCGCGATCCGACTGCTCTGCCGGCCATTCCCGTTTGGATTCGTTGAGACACGTGGTTGTGGTGAGTTTAGATCGAGTAGGTTGGTAGCTTTGATTTTCCGAAGAAAAGTCAAGCGGCTTGTCAAACGGAAGCGGCACTACGTGGTGGTCAAGGATTTCTCGATGTTGGGCGAAGAGGTTAACAGACTGGAAATACGTGAGGGAGTCTATTATGGTGTGATTATGTAAGCAGGATTGGCGTTATAACTTTGATATCGTTATGCAATGCACGTCGGTCATTATTATTAAAGACATCAACAGATGTGCCACTGGCAATTGCTTCATACTCGACAGACGTTTAATTGCACTCCCGTGTGGCTACTGTATACTTTATTATTGTAGAACATGAATATCTTTACGTTCTGCCTGTCGTGAGTACCTTTTTGATACGCCTAGGGATATCTAGTGACTTTAGTGTATGAACGCGTAGCAGTTCGTCTAGGGAATTTTAGTGAATATTTTTTGAACTTTACTGCACTGTGTGTTTAAGTGGTGGGCGCTCAGGGAACAGAGAGAGAAAAGGACTGGAAATTCTATGTAGATGGGTATAACGTTATTATTCCAAGTGGCTGGATTCGAATAAGGCTGGACTCTCGATTCTGGAAGCGAGCCCTTTTGGCTGCTTCCGGTTCGCCGAGAAAGATTCTTTTGAACCCTTCGCTGTAATCCCTTTTCGCAGCCATTCCTGGTAATTACGATAAATATTTGAGCAGCCGTCGTGCTGTCACAGTGCAACCCTTGCTGGTTGAAATGAACTGTGAGCCACGCGATGCTCTAAGGCTCTCTGGAAATAAGCATTTGAAGTTACAACGAGGTAATCGCTTGGAAATCGGATTGGTCGCGAAAAATGTTTGGTCGAGGATAATAATCGCACTGTGCTAATCGGCCCTAATGGTCGGGTAAGATGGCTTTGTCGTTTTTAAATCCTATAAATATTTTTCCTAATATTTTGAAAAACAGTGCTGCTACCGTGAAAGAGGAACTCTTGGAGAAAGGACGAGGAACTGTTCCTGCCGAAGAGTTTTATGGTTTCGATGGCGGTGTAAATCCTTTGACGTGCATCGAGTGCACTAAATTTTTGGATGTTTTTGGGAAACTTTATCCAGTTGATCTTAATTTTTTTGAGTTTGACAAGGATGCTATCTATAGGTTTGCATCTTATTTAGATTTGACAGGAAATAATAGTTATAATAAATTCACTAAAATTTGAATTTTTGTAACTAAAATTAACTTTCGCTCTTATAGAGATAATAATGGAGATTTCTCGTTTTCGACACTTTTCTCAAAACATAAACCAACTATAATATGCCCAAATACAGAATGACTGAAAAACAGCAGGTAGTATACCAGTGAGTGTATCAGAAAGGAAAATAGAATGTAAGCAGTTCTCGATCGACTATGAAGTCAACCGGTGGATCCGTGGGAACCCGAAGACGCTATCGAGGACGGGATGTCAGGAAACTGACTAACTGACAGCCGGGTTGACATTTTCGCCGAAAATATTTGAACCGCTTTTTAATTTCAGGTAGGTAGACATACCTCTAAAGGAGAGTCTGCGACAATCCTGTTTGGTAGAAGAAGAAGAAGTGAAGAAAGAAAAGGACTGAAAGAAGCAGTCGTGGAAGAAGAAGCAGAAGAAGAACAAGAAGGTGAAAGATGCGCCAAGAGAGATAGGCTCGCGCGGCTATGTTGGATAGTAAAAAATCCTAATGGACGACAAGGTACAGATAACCCAAGGACTGTAATGGATATCCCTGCCGAAGTTTTTAGTAAACAGTTCATTTGTCATTTAGCCCAAGCGACGAGGGCCAAATGACGACGACCATCTTGACCCATCATCATCAGCATCACCAAGAACCAGTAACAACAGTCATCACCTCAGGGATTTTTTTTTTAGAGAATTCAGTCTTCAATATTAGTCAAAAAATTATATGAAACTTTTATATATTTATAGAATTAAATTGTATTAAGTATACAAAAGAAAAACAGGGTTTGAGTAGGCAATTTGTTACTGGATATCAAGTTTTGGTGACTTTAGAGGGTAGAGTATTGCTAATATGTTGCTTAATCAATGCATGACAGCTGTCAAATCTGACTGGTGCATTTGAGCTGAATAACCCTGTAGAGAGAGTCCTGTCGCTATGGTGGCAGGGATTCTTGAAGAGGACGAAGAGACGGTGCACCGTTCTCAAAGGCACCGCCAGAGAGACGTCGTATCGTCGAACCGGACCCAAGCAAGTCCCGACATCTTCACTTGTCTGCTGCCTATTAGTAAGTCCCGTCACAACCCGCTAATGATCGGTCCAACCCCTTTCCTGGGTTCTCCACCCTCTCACTGAGAAAACGAATAAGTGGAAAGAAGATACGAATATAGGAGTATAACGAAAACTAATACTTCCTAATGCATCCCCAATCAGTACCTTGTATGTATATTCTAATTAACCTAATAGAATGAATATAATTATCAATTAATGATAATTGAAATTTTTTAATAGATTTAAAAAAGAAGAAGAAAGGACAGTCGAAATAAGTGAGTGTCTGGTGGCAGAGTTAGCGAGTAATAAAAGAAGAAAGTATATACTGCCTCTGTAAAGTAAGAGAAAGAGAAAAGTTATCTAAGAAGGGGAACCCCCTGCAGATGGTAAAGGGTTTACGGTCCGTCAGACTCGCATACATGCCGGGCGTCGTTTCTTCCACGTGAGCGTCCAGCTGGTATCGGGCATGCAATCACACGGAGGATTAAGGAGGTGAGGCAGCCGAGGTTCAACCTGGAGGAAAAGGTGAGTTCGTGTTTGTCTTTATTTTCAAACGAGTCGAAGAGAAGGCCGCGCGCGCGCAGCATTGCTGACGGATTAGCCCGTCATCCTAGGGAATTTCTTTACCTTCTTATTTTCCGATCGCTCTTTTTCTTTTATTCTCTTCTATACTTTTCTTTAATTTTTTTCGAACGTCCCACCTCCACTTCGTACCACTGTACATACATGTACAGGATACGTGTATATGAAAAGTATATACTTTATTTTAGCAGAAATTAGTATAATTTTTATTTATGATATAATTTATTGCTTTTTTTTTTTATTATGCCAAGGAGATACGACTTCTAATCCTCATGGAGAATTTTTCTATTGTGATACTGACTCACAGCATTATTGTCAAGGTGTCTCGGATCGATACTTGGAATCGTTCGGATGGATCTAGGATGGTATACCAATAACGTCCTCTAATGGAATTATCAGCCCGACAAGATCCAGGACTCTTTTGTTGACGCGCGCACGTGGACCCGTCTTACTCCATTGTGGATCCACCGACTGTCGTCTCGCTCCTAAATCGAACCAAAGGAAACGAAACGGGATGATACAGTCAAAGGAGATATTGCATCACGGAATCAGAGCTCCCTTGGCTCTAAGACTTGATCGTAATGCTTCCATTATTCGCATCGCCTACACTCACGCTCTAATAAAACTTAAGCCTCGGGCTCTATACAAAACTTGGATGTAAAATATCTGGTGTGTATTTTTATCGCTATGGAAGGTTAAAAAAAAGTAACTGAGAAAACTTTCATAATTGACTAATATTATAAGAATTTAATAAATAATTTTATTCAGATCATTGCAAGGATCTAGAAGAGTGAAAACAGAGTTGATGAATTTCTTTGAATTTCTTTTCTAGATCTTCTACAATCTCTTTGTGATCCTCTGATCTCAGGAGGAGGATGTATTCCATCGGATTCTCTAAGTGACAAGAGCTCCAGAGTGGATCCTGTGAACTGCAGACTCTCGGACGACTCGTGCAAGTCACGAAATCCATTGTGTCCTGCCTTGAGATCTTCTTCGTGGTCTTTTATTTTGGCCCGTTACGGCAGATATAGTGGCTCTAGTGGCCGCACTGTTGATAAAACAGATAAACGCTTCAGGAACGTTCACCGACGATGGGATAGTCACCTTCTAGACACCTGGACACCCGGACAACTGCCTGCTTCTTCGGACACCCCGCGAAGAGCATCGATACGGTCATTGAAATAAAACAATTTCAATATAATAAGTCCTTCCTATAGAGGCACTGACTCGATAGATTTTTCTGACTGGTCTTGCTCCCATGAGGCCCAAGAAAACTGTCCCTCTTGGGCACTGTATACTCTGGCTCCCCACTGCAGGTACTCTGTATAAAGACATTTTATTTAAACACTCACGAGGATCATCTTAAGATACCGGAAAAGGAAATCTTATATTTACTCTAGTATGGATTTTTAGGACTGTCGCACAGCATCCTTGGACCCTCTGTGAAAACAGGAACAGGATTGGATCAGACGAAGTTATTCAGTGGAAATATTTTGTACCTGCTGAACTCGTGGGAAGAAACGAAATTTGGATAATTGGTACCCTTTTTTTTTTGAAAGGACAGACATTACCACACAAGATAATTACGTATTGTCAATGGATGTTAGAAGAGTTTATTCTCTTCACTTTGGAAGATGCTGCTTATAAGTTAATTATTTTCCTGCCAGGAATAGTGAGATATATATTTTCTGCGTTCTTTGAAATTCAAAAATCCATCTCGCTGTTGCGCCAAATGAAGTCACAACTTGGACAGCGGGTGGCCAAGGGATTGCAGGGTTCTCTTGGCGTAGGGAAAAGATCACGAGGTACCATTGTGAGGCGGTCGTGAGAGGCGTGGGAGCTTCACGGCGGTGCCTTTCATCTTATTTCACCCTCGCGCCACCCTTCGCCCGTCAACCTATTGTGACATGACACCCCCGCGGTGCCGTGCACCAGCCCTGACCGTGCATACGGGACGGCTACCGTCTTCTTCGGGATCCTCATGGAGTCAGAGAAGTTAGTAGGGTAAAAGAAGAAGAAGAAAAAAAACGAAGAAATGGATGGCAATGCTTAAAGAAAGGCCCAAAGAAAACGTGCCGACACGTAACTAAAGTGCGCAGATCTCGCGCGAACGCTTCACTATGAAGTGGGGTGTCAAAAGTGCCGACACCTGATCATTCACTGTCTACCATTCTTAAGGAAGAAAAAAAAGAATTGGTACCAAAATGACAACAATCTGTATCGATTATCCAGGTAGCCCAGGTATACTTAGTACAGTACTAAAATATGAATGGACCACTAGAAAAATATAAGTTCCTAGCAAGGGTTGCCGTATGTTTATAATACGGTAGCTGCTTACGGGAAAACTCATTTAAGAATTTTCTTCAACAGTTAAGATTGTATTATGGTTGATTAATGAGATGGGATCCTGGTAGCGCTGCTCTGAGCACAGATCCTGCTACCTGGACACTTTTAAACAATGATCATCCTCACGGCAGGGGTTACCATTTTTGTACCATCATTAATTACTAGCTACTTTCCTCTGGGGAAACATCACGTCCTAAGGCTATCACGTTAAGAGTGATCGATAATGCAAGATCAATATGATAATTATATATCCGAAGAAAGTCAACAAAACTGAAAGACGTATATGGGTAGCATATATGAAATTCGCGGAATTGTTAAAAGATTCTGGTCTTTATGATAATACTAGTGGCATCAGACTGCTGCATAGTTGCAGATCAGATTAAAACAGGACTTGAGAAATCTCACATCTACCAAAGCTGGATGAGCTACTTTGGTCCAAGACATCCATCATTTCTCCGGGGCATCCTTCATTTCGCGCATTCCCTTCCTTCTTCAGCTTCAGAAGAAGGTAGTCCAGGTCCATTTTAAATTCTTGTGTCTCGTGCAATCCAGTATCTTTTGTTTTTCTCTAGATAGCAGAAAGAAAAACAAGAAAAGTTTCCCAGCCAAGACTAAAGATGATTTTTCAAGCTAGAAACAGGCCCACAAGTCCCCATTCTTGGTACGTATACTTAAACTCTAGTCTGCCAAGTTTAAGATTACTAGGAGGAGTTTCTTTTTCTCAGCACGAATCACCCCGTAGATGAGGACTACGATAGGGACGCCCACATATACATGAGAATGCCAGCACAATGCGGCACTCGGCCTTTGGCTCCATTATACAATTCAATTTGTTAATAGCACTATCGATATATCGAGATGGATGGGTATCTCTGGAGTAGAAACAAAGGGGCGGTGCACCCTGGTAAGAAATCCTTTTAGCAGACAATGCGCCGACAGTACAGCATCCCGTGAGAGTCCATGCAAATGGCGATAGAATAGAATTCGATTGATTTAAATAGACTTGCTACTCGGAAGGGTCTGTAAAGAAATTAATTTTAAATTCTTAAAAAAAAATATATATATCCAAGCTACGTCCACAGTCACAAGGAGAAGGCGGGGGTGACGGTAGCTCCAGAAGGTGGAACCAAAACCGCAAGAAGGTATGAAGGAAACCATTCTTCATAGAACTATAATATTGTTCACACATAATAGAAGGTAACCTGATCGACTTATCAATAACCGCGTAATTATAGTACTAAAGAGTTGGTAGTGCTCAAAACAAGCCATAATAAGACGCAGGCGTCTTTCCCACAAGTAACCTTATATCCCTGTCGTGCTGACCCGTGCCGTCCGGACTCCGAAGTCTTTGAGCATTCAGTTTTGTCAGAGCAGACTCCATTGAGTCTACAGCCACGTTCTGTTTTCCTACGCTCTTTTAGCGGCGCTGGCATTGTTCGCGAATTAATTTATTACGGCCCAATTACGAGCGCGTTGACACCGCTGCGGGGAGACTTGAAATTCCCTAGGAAAAAATATATATAGTGCATACGGTATCTAGGGGAATTATCAGACAGCATTAACGGGGAATTTTAAATCTAACCTTTTTGTATCTGCCGAATGTATTGTTAGGCTCTGTAGTTGGGTCAGGTGGCCTATCGTTATCTTATTCCGAGCCTTTGGACAGTCCACATGAAAACGACTCGCGGTACCTAATAAAAAGTAAGACATCCAGTTACACAGTTCAATGGCTTGTTCGACCGAAGTTTGAGTGACAAGCTATGAGCCACGGCATGAGAAGAGGCATACCGGACCGCGCGGCACATCAAAGCCACTAATGCGCACCTCCCCCATCCTCATCTTCTACCTCATCCTCACCCAACGCCGCCACTGCCTCTTCCATAAGCTCCTCGACTCGATCGACGGCCCCCACTACGAGGACTGAACCTCGCGTGGCCCCGATGAAGTCCCAATGAGGCCCTGATGAGGCCCGTACCGATCAATTTACGCCCCTGTCTCTAGTATGCACGTGAACGTACCAGACTAGTCCTCTATTCAAAAGTACCCGCCGAACAATTTAGGTACTTGGATTCTTTTATTTTTTTGTCGATTAACATTGGTACTGCTTGAATGGGGCCTTGATATTGGGGAGATATATAAATATATTGTTTTTGGGACTGATTCTTCGCATGATTGAGAATTTTGTTGTAATTTTAAAAGTAATAAGCTTTATACAGGTACAGTTGAAATGGAGTATCGAGCGTGGCGATGGAAGACGATCAATGGAGGCATTAATTTCAAGAGAATTCTACGGCCAATAAATCTGTTTGCAATTAGCGGACGCTGCACGCGACGCGAGCGAGAATAAATGACGTCATAAGGAACGGGGCCTCGAGGGCCCCCCCGTCGAGCCTGGAACCCTCTAGGCCCCGCGAACCCGTACGCTCTCAATAAATATCCCGCGGGTCCACCGGGCCCGAGGCCCCTGATCTACAGCCCCCGAGAGAGTGTAATGGAGATATCATGTATAAGGCCCCGCAATGCCTTATGCAAATAGGATTGCCCTTTACATTGCGCGCGATCTTCTCCACGGTAATTGGCTCTTGCCGAAATTACCACTACTTTGGATTCTCCTATTTACGGATTACCCAGTGAATACTTAAGGCCCCATTAAAATATAGATGATACCTACCTAACACTCGTATTCACCCCACTGCGTGAGATATTAATTAGAACGCGTGACTGGCGATTTTCCATTGGGCCCTTCCAGACGAAAGGGGAACCGCTCCACTGCTCAATTTCTCAAAGGTGGGTACCCAAATTATTTCCCTCATCCACAGAATCATCTATACAATAAATCTACACTAAAAAAATATTCAAATTCCATACAGTAATGTTATATTGATAAAAGTCCAATAAAAACATTTTATAACAATTTTATTTCTTCAATATATATATGCATATGTATATCCAATTCATGCTCTCGTCTAATATCCAATCCATATCGTGAAATGTCTGTAAGTTACTCCACTGTAACCTATACCGAGTATCTCATGAAAAATTACCAGTAACTATATCACTATCGTCCCTCAAGTGTATATCGCTGTAAAGCTTAGTACGTTATACTCTGCCATATAAGGATTTTACAGAAATAAATGTTAAGGAAGCAGCGTGTGGTTGGTAAGCGTTGGCTGAGTAAGTAAAAGTACGAGTAAACCAGGTATTTCGTACAAAATCCCAACCACTTATATTCCTGTATCCATGTTTCATAATAGTAAGAAAATTAAGAAAAATAATAGGATAGTACAGTACTCATTTCACCAGATGGCGCTGTTAGTGCACTGTGGGGAGTTTCCAGTGACAGCTATTTCATTTCTGTGTAATTAAGGCTTGAGCTTGCATACTGGTTGGAGCACTGTCACTTATTAACTTTTTTCACCAATTATCGAAATATTGTCAAGTAATGTAACATTCTTAAGTACCAGCTTGCCTACAGGGTTATTCCAGAGAAACGCATTATCAGAAGGTAACCTGTCTATTTGATTTCTATGATAGAGACCCCTTAAGGCGGTAAGTTAGTTGCGAATCAGTATACACACTCATCGTCATGTACATTTGTATCTGACGTGTGAAACTTTGAGGTTAGGTTGTATAACTGGGTGTGCGCAGAGCCATGCCTCTTTAACGGTAATTAACGAGGTAACAACTTCTTTTTCTTTTCTTTTTATTACACAACTATTTGTATGATTTACACGTACGTATTTACATATTTTTTGGTTGTCTCTTAACAGTAAATAGCAGAATAGAATAGTAGTTGCTAACAAGGTAGAAAGTTATCGTAGGATTTTGACCGATGACCGGTTAGGATCTTTTTTTCTATTTTTGTTGTAGGAGGGGATTCACTCACAAGGCACGCTTTGCATCTTAAAGCGGTTTCCCATAGCAGTGAACGTTGTGAACAGGCACGTGAATGACGAGACGGGGCCATGTGACGAAGTTTTTCAAACAAACCGTCTAGATTTGTAGCGCCCAGGGATAACAGACGGGACGTGCTCCGCGCATGGTCTCTCGAGTATTTTGATAAGGCGTCCCGGTGCGTCGAGACGGACCAGAGAGTGGCATTGTCGCTCTGCTCGAGTGGCTAATATTGGGATTTACATAATTAGATTCCATTATTTTTTCAGCCCTTACAAATTCTGCGACACGTGCGCACGGAACACAACTGGTACATATAAAGAAGACAGCAATCCGATTGCTCACGTTCTTTACGGAAAAAAATGTAGGAATAATTTTTCACGTACGTATACATATGTACTTATGTATATACATATAATAATAAAAATTTAATATTTTTAATTTTTTCAAAACGCGGTACGTGATCGTTTATGACTTATTCAGCCATTCAGCCCCAGCATCCAATACACCCTTTGTTTCTCATTTCTGGACCTTTTTACAGGGAAACGTGATCCACGAAAAGGACCCGGACCACAGTATCCTCGTCTAGAAGATCTAAGGATAAGAGCGATTCCGTGTTCCTACCCGGAGTAACGGATCCTCGGTTAGGTCCTTCATTGGCCACCACGTGCCTAAGTGCTACCAGGAGGACGCGCGACCCTCTTCAGCATCCTCGTGCTCACGCGCCAATCCGGAAGCGGAAGATTCCTCTCAGGAACGAGCCCAAGAGCGTACTTAACCCTTGGAGTGATCGAAGCGATCTGAAATATGATCATCATGATCCCTTAACTGCTTGAAAAATGCATCCCTGTCATCCCTGACTCTGACAGCTACGACAGTCACGTGAATCTTGGTCATTTCTGGTAACTGAAGGTTCTTATTATACTTCGACGAACTGCTGTTTACTCTGTGGACTATCGTTTACACCACAGGGAAACCTCGAATGGGACCTAGTAAAATCGTAGGACCCCGCATTGACAAATATCCGGGAACAATCATTAATACGGATTACGAGCTGTATTACGTTTCACGATCAGACGACACTGTTTTCCCCCCAAGCTATTTTCGAGTAATCCCTCGCGCAAACCAACAAACAGTGACAGCTGTCGACGTCGCGACGCTTCGTCCTATCCGTTTTCGGTTACTACGCGAGGAGAAGGAGAACAATTTTTTGCCAGAATTTTTAGCGGTTCCTATAGTTGATTTTTCAAAAATTTGAAAATTTGAATGATAAGAGGATTGAGTAATGAATACAGAAATTCACTGTAATTGGAGCAACAAATTTTGAAAATTCGTTTAGAACATTTGACAGCATATTATCGTACGACACACAGCGATAGAAAGAATTATTAGGAATTTCCAAATGTAAGACGTTGAAATCCACTGAAAATTTTGGTGTCCTCTCGAGACGGCATTTTACACTGCAAATGAGATTAACCTAATCGAAAGAAATCCCTAGAATCCCATAATTCGCAATTATACTAGTTCACTGCTAACAAATCCTTAGGTCCTACAAGTACAATGAGTTCAAGTCGCTCTCGAGATTGTCGCAATTCCTTAAATCGTTCAAGGAGTCCTTGAGTTTTCAAAAAAGGATTCAACCAGAACGTAAAGAAATCACAAGCGCGAAAACCAGCCCGAGTAAATCCTTTTGGCGAGCAATCCTTTTATACCAATAGTAAATCTCTTTACTACTCGATCCTTTCTCTACTTTTCTACTTTCACTCACTCACTTCTTCTTCTCTTTCTCTTCTCCAGCACACCGGAAAATGCACCTGGCCGCAAGGACTCAAACGTGGTTCAGCTTTCACGCGAAACAAGATCGCACCAGTAAGATTGTCCTGCACTACTATCTACGATTAATCAAAAAGAGTTCCATGAGCACTCCATGAGCAGTTCCAACGCTCTCCGCATATCCTGGTGACAGATGCGTCGCCAGGGTAGAAATTCGTAAGGTCATATACTACAGTACATATGTATATACACGCATACACCGTACAAGATGAAAAACGTAACAGGAAGCCGCGCGGACTGGCTAATCTGACTGGCAAATATTTGGATTGTCGCATTCATGGCATTGATACATCGAGTGCAGCTCCCGGACGTGGCAGGGAGAGAATCGGCTGTTTACACGGCGTTCGGCTTGCAGATCCTTTTGAAAATACAGCCGGGAATTCCGGCATTAAGATGCCAGATAGCCTTGTCCAATGAGACACCCTAGATTTGGTAAGGGGGAAATGCACGGAATGGGACAGATGCCAAAATGTAGATACATTTTAAAAACCTTTTTCAGCAGTAGCTGTGTAACTGGTATATGTGGTAAATAATATACTCCACTTAACAGTATATAATATGGACTTATAAGAAATTTTATATGACGAATGACTCCTCTTCAATCTAAGGATGATACCTAGTGGATGATTCATACATCAGATTGATAAAGCTTGAATTCTTTAAATTCGATCTCCTATAACGAGTAAAGGTTGGTATATACTAACTGCTAAATGTATGCAGTAGGAACGTTCTTAATAACAAAGTTTTTGTAGTACAATAGGATCATCGCGGACCGATGAGCACCGATCTGCTTACCTTGGACTCTCGACTCCTCTCCTAGATGAGGAGGATGAGATATAGTACCAATATGAAGGAGAAGGATAGACAGAGTTGTTGAGTACCTAACCTAAAAGAGAAGAGAGAAGCTGGGTCTTGGAGCTGTCAGATTCTCATACTCCTGAGTAAGAAAGAAAGAGAGAGAGAGAGAGAAAATGAGAGAAAGATTAGCTTCTTAACCAAATAGGCTCAGCTTAGTCTTCACCGTCGGCTCGACATTCTCGATTTTCAAGGAGGTAAGGATTGTCCTTTAGGTATAATAAGATCCACTATATCTATATAGCTATTACTATAGTTAGGTTTGGTACAAGTACCAGTGAATTAATCTGTTTAGCGGCCTCGCGGCTTAACTACCCTGGACCAAGTTACCCTTGTGGTCATATTTACTTTATGATCAGCATCTTCCTCGGGATGGTCCTGGGCGAGAAATCAAGCGGAAGCCCGCTTGCATTCCTTCCGGATGATACGACGTTCCCACGTAGACATTTTTATTCTTTTAGTCATTCTTGTCCAGCGAGGTCCTCTAGGTACTACCTAATTCATGTATATACTTTATACTATATATACATTTCTGTGTTTGGTTTCTCACAGCTCTTCTACAAAATATTCTGCAGGGACAGTGCTGAAGGAATATAGGGAGAAGATAGTACCTATATATCTGCCTACCTATGTGCCTCGTAACAGACTCAAACTCCCAAGGACTTGTCAGGGACGACTTCGCGGCTCACCGCGTCGATCCTAAGCCGACGGTAATGTGACGTCCACCTGGTAAATAATCGAGGATATTCAAGCCTCCATTTTCAAGTCCTTACCAAGGTCCTTCGTAGTCCTTGTAATCTTTCCTGATTCTAGATCGTGGTCGCTGATTAAATCCACCTAATTTACAGAGAGAGAGAGAGAGAGAGAGGGTAACTGTTGATATAATTATTAATGAAAGGATTGATTAATTAATATGGGATTGACATCCTTAGGATGCTTAACGATTGTTATAATGTACTCGTAGTATTTATATTTTTAGTACCAGCGAATGATGTTCCGTGTTATGAAACCTGGTGAGGGTTTTCACCCTCAGAATATAAGGGTAAGCTATAGGACGGTGCTTTCGTGCACGATCGTAACACCAAGCGTTCTTCGTCAATGAATCATTGATGAGTGAACGATGGGGTCGTGGGATGTCGCAGCTGCGATGGCGGCTCTTCTTCTGCGGTCACAACTGCAACCCTTACGCTTGCTCGCGACCCCTTCGTATCTTCTGCCTTCAATTTCTCCTTTTCCTTACCGGCATTTTTCCCCTTTACTTCTCCCTGGAAAGACAGGAATAACAGGTGATCACGATATGGTTTACCGATATATGCTGCACTGTTTACATAATGAATAACTAGTATCGATATGGGGAAAATATTCCCTATACCAGTTGCACAATCTCACTCTTTTACTTCTGTACAAAGGCACTACCTTGGAATTGGTATGAATATAGATTTTATTAGTATATTATTTATATAAATATTGTATCGATACGAGGACATCGATTGATATTTAATTAATTTCAGGATGGACTCTACTTTCCTATGGGAAAACATATACGCTTTATTAAGTACAAAGTCACGTTGCGTTCGACCGGCAACTCACGTTTTTGTGATGAATAAGTAAACGTGGGGGTATGTCACCTGTTCGGAAATACGAAGAACAATAATTTCTTTGAATAGGATGCATAATGGAGAGGATCATGTCTATGGGGTTTGGTAGAACCATCATCCTGCTGTCTATGGTGTGAGTAAACAGAATCCTGGCAGGATACTGGCGTGTCTGGACATATGTGTCTTTACATATGTGATCGATAATAGCTATAAAATTGATTTTCAAGTGCCTGTATAACGCGAAAGGATTCCTGGTATTTTTCAAGGTATTATCTGGACCCAACTACTGTGTGGGTCCTACAGACCCAGTGGGACCGGTGAGCATTTAATAAACTGATTCAATAAATCCGTGCCTAGAGGCACTTTTAGAAGAGCATCTCTCTTGCTCTGAGCTCGTTGCGACGTTCACGATTAATTCGAATGAATTAATGTGAACCGTTGACACTGAGGCCCAGGGTTAAGTCGACCATTGGGGCCCTACGGCCTCTCGGGACAAATCTCTTCTGCTTTGTCCAGTGGACTCGACACGGCTCCAATATCCCTGGAATTTTATTAAGGTATTTTTTAAATTAATTCTTAATGCTACATATAATTGCTATACCGACTCTATGTTTGTCTGCAGATATTTTCTGACTCACCTTTATTTTTCTCAATGAACGAATCATACCACGAAATGACGATTTCGTACGAGGCCAATGCAGGAATTATGATTGGTGTGGGCTGTGGGGCCACTTGATCGCTTATTGACCACTGTTGACTCGTGTTGACACCGCAGACCTTAGTTAGGTGGATAAATATACTGAAGAGTCCCGGGTCAAGTGGATATCAGCACCGCCTCCGTCGCCCACGCCAGGTTACACGTAGGTACCAGCTACGGGAACGTGGATCTGAAATCATACAAAATTTTGTTTAATCATCAAAACTTCCTAAAAGTTTTCTTTTACTAAAAATCTCATAAGGTGATCAGGTCACCAAAAAACAGTACAGATTATGAGATTAGAGAATTTTATACAAACTATGTAATTATTCCTTAAAAGATACCTGTATGGTATACAGTGACTAAGGGCTGCTCCAGAAGTGGGTGCGTATAAAGTAAATCCCAGACTGTACACTCCATTGACAATCCAAGCATACAGAGTGGCTAGTAAAGGCACGGCTTATAAAGATAAAGAAAGAGTCAAGCAAGCAAGAGAGCATCAATCCATTTGGATGCTTAGTGAAGACGAAGCAATTATGATATTTGTCCCCATTAGGTGAATTGGGGTGGCGACTTGCGTGACCCCAACTGATCGCGGCAGTCCGCTAACTCGCGCAATGGGCCTGGGGTCAAATAAGAGCGCCTCTCTTCGTTATTCTCTTTGTATCTCTCTCTCTCTCTCTCTCTCTGTCTTTACTTTACCTCTCTTCTACAATCACTCATAATACTCACCGTCATACATCTACGTTCATCCATCACGTACCTAATCTACTTTGCAGTGTATAAATGAATCATTAGCATGGTATCAGCTTAGGATTATATATGTATATGCATATATGTGTGTCAAAATTTGTTTAAAAATTTCCCATAACTCATAAATTAGTCTACCTAAATTGTATCATTTAATTGCTTATGATACCAGAGTTAAGACCACCTCCGCATTTTGTCGTGAGAAATATAATTTTTTTTTTTTAATTTCTCCAGAAACTAGGTCGACAAGGAGATCACATTAGAAGGAAAGACTTGGCTCACAGAGTTGTCGGACTTGTCGTGGGCGCGTAACAAAGATCAAAATGCCGCTCGCTGTCCGAGAGAGTCACAAGAGTGACGTCCATGCGATACTAACGTGCGTGAATATATCTGGTGAAAAAGAGTCATTGTGAGAAGCCACTCGGCTGTCGCACGGAAAGGAAAGGAGAGCGTTTAGAATTTCATTCAGGTGAAAAAGTGAACGCAAGGATTTATGTGCCACATGTGGCATTTATGTACGTCACGAAATTCTTTTGTCACATTGACTCTCTGGTAAATACTGGCAGTGACGATTATTGTAAACTTAATGCATGACAATTGTATTATTGAACGAGGTTATGTACGCGGGTTCAAATTGGGTAATTTTAATTAATTTTATTCATTGCGAAATTTATTTTAGGACTGCCAGGCGAGACATTTTTTTTCTTTGGAGACTCTTCAGCGTCTTCTTCAAAGTGGAGAACGAAGATCTTGACCGTCCAAGAGGCTGAGAGACTAGAGAGCGTCTTCTGGATCCCGCTGAGAGAAGAGAGAGAGCAAGGGGAGGATATGAAGAGATAGCAGATAGAGAGTAGAGAGAGAGGAGAAAGAGAGGACGTCACTATCACCCTATTCGTTCACCTCTCACGAGGATTCGCGTCTGATTCGTTGCTTTCCAATGGCGTGGGCGGTTCCCCCAGGTATCCATATCCGGTTTGGGCAGGGCTCTACTTCACCCTCATCCTCATCTTCCTACAGTGTATATTCGTATATACTGGTGTATAAATACTGATAGAGTTTCAAGCAACGTAAATATATTTATTGTGGTATTGTGGTATAGTTTCACTTCGATTACTCGATTTTTTTATTGTGAATTCAAATCAATAGCTTAAATTATTTATTTATTTGAGCGAATTGTTATCATGCAATATGCAATGTTATTGTACTAGTATAGACAACGTTTATACGTATTTCTATGGTTATATGCTCTACAACAGTACTTCTAATATTATATTGTCAATGCGGTTTAAGGCAAGGCCCGTTTCTCATCTGAGGCCTATTGATTTATAGTGTTTACATCAGTAATCCTCTTAATGAGGAATCATCCCTGTCGAAAAGTGTCTCTCTGTATTGTATAGAGAGAACCAAGAAGTACCTTTTGAGTCTAACGAAATGGGTCTTTCTATTATAAATGGGCAGAAAGGGCGTTTCCGTACGTTGCGGTTGCATAGATTAGCGCCTGCGCGTACAACACTCATTAGCGGATTTATTACCCACTTTCTAGTTAAGCTTCACCAAGTATGACCACGCCTATTAAAATAATTTCTATGGTATAATCGAATATTGTTTTAAATGACGAAAATAATTGTTAAATCTTTTTTAAATCTTGCGACTGTACTACTAGTCTCTATAAGTTTGCTTTGCAAATCCAACAGAGGCTGTTACTGATATTATCCACTTTTCGTGCTCGAAATTCAAAAATTCGTATACCAAACTGTGTAGAATTGACAATTTTGCTTGTAACGTACAATAAATCTTGTTGCGGTTTGTCGCGTCACGCTCGTTTACCATGAGAGAAATAACGATGAAAACTTTGTGCTTCCTGTCGGTAAGGATCGTTAATCCGTCTAATGGCGGCAGGTAGAGACCGGTATATTCTTTACTGTACTTATAAGGCACTAGTAACGAGAAGCATGTACCCAGATCGACCATGTTGTAAATAACATTGCGGTTTGCAATTGTCGCTACTCCTTACTCTTATGAAATGGTTAATTCTAAGCCACCGTGCGAATGGTCAGTCTTACTTCTCCTCCTCCATCTTGTAAGAAGGTTTTCTTCTTCCTCTAGTTATTCATTCATAGTTTTCAACCTCCTCGCCATTTTGACTAATCCTCTCGTCCTTCAGTTTTGTTCAAATGTTTGGAAAACAGCAGTGGATTAGTTCACGTACCGTTTACTGAATTGATATAGCCACTTGGGAAATTTTGTAATTTTTCCAAATTCATTATACCTATGGGTTAGACATGAATTTTGGAAAATTTGTACTCTCTTATTATTTAATATCCACAGGATATAGACTAAAATGGAATTCTATACAGAAATTTCAAAAGCGATTTTTCAAGTACATTCTTCTTTTTTTTTCTTGGAGTGTTTTTAGTCTTTTTCATTTAAGGGTCTTATTGCTATGGACTTTTTCTAAGGGGGCTTGTATTTTAACGTTTACCCCATATTGTATTGTCGCATCAACCCTCTATGGGGAATATGTGATATTCATGGCAGTCAGGATGCCATCTATGTTCAATATGAATTGACAAACAGATGAGTGAGTTTGCGTTTTTTTTTTCAAGGGTGAAGAGACACGAGCTGATCGAAATGACAAGTTCAGAGGGTTCTATGGTACCCCCATAGATTCCAGCATCTGCTCCATTTATTCCATATTATTAAACTTGGCCATTATTATTTAATCCAAGCGTCTTAATATCTCTGGTACGTATAAAAGTACCATTTTGAGTAGGTACCCTGTATATACCTGATCCACCCTTAGATATTCTTGAACCGTCAAATAGCTGTCAATCACAATTTTTTAACCCCGTTACAGATCGTCGCATCAACCCTAAAGAATTTCAAAATGTATTCTCTATACCTATATATCCGTCGAAAATAAAACTATCCCCTTTTTTACTTCAAAAATTCCTAAAACACCTCTACCAGAATATAGTCAATAATTTTTTCTGAATTTTTTTTTCAGGGTTGACCAGCCAGCTCTTTGGTAAAATATAATTGGTAATTGGTAGCAATTGCTAAGGATAATCCTGTTACACATGTATCTTGAGCAGCCAAGAGGGTGTACGTCCCAGGGATAAAAGAAGTGGCTCCCAGCCGAATGACCAGAGAAGTGATTTAGCTTCTGAAATTCTCTGCGCAGAAGCCTGAAGTTCCCTCAGAACTTCACTTCAGGAATGTTCCAGGCTCAACCAGCTGCAAGGTGTAAATGCGTTAATAATTGCTCTTTGATTAGATTTAATCTCGTGAATCATTTCGAGTGCGGGTTACACTTGAATTTTCACGCATAGGGATTTATGGGAACTCAACGTGAGATAGTTTCCACTTCGTGAGATACCATATAGGTGCACCAGGTACGCGTCGAGGAAGATGTGAAAAATATATAAGGGAGTACAAGGATAGAAGTATTAGGATCTCACGGGGGTTGTAATTTTTTGCGACACCCACACAAACCCAGGGACTGATCCACGTAGGATAATTTTTTTTTTTCATTTCAAGTGCGGTAGCGGTTTTTTTATTTTGTATTTTTTTGGCTTTCTTTTTGACAAAAATAAGGCTCTTTCTCAAAGGTGTTACACGTACAGCCAACCGCAATGTCCTTACTGGTTTTCTATTCTCTGGGATCTTTGATCCTGCTATACTTTTGGGACTTATATTGGGTCCGTTGGTCGCTTCTCGAAGGTTCGGGATAACATTTTGGATTTTTTTTTGGACCTTTCACCGATTTCCTACGTTACAATGTATGGCAATTGTTAAGTGATGAAATGGGGTAAAAAAGGTGTAAGTCCTTTGTCAAGACGTTTACGTGGCTCGCGAACGGACAACCCTTTCAGCCAATCCGATTCGTCCGAAGAATCTCTGTCGAAATCTTATTATCCTAGTTTTTACGGAGGTTTCACAAAAATAGAAAAGCAACAAACAGGCCCTATTGTAATCCCGGATCCAGGAGATGAACGTCAGTGGTTCTTAAACAATCTAACCTAAAAATGTTACATTCTATATTTACTCTACTGTCATATTCAAAGCTATGCGGTGTTCTATACGTTAAAAAGAAATCTGAAATAAGGCCCAATATAATCGAAAATAGTAGACACCGTGTATAACAACAATTAAGAAAATCTCTAAATATTTCCAGTTGAGAACCCAAAACTTACTACGCTCCTGACTGCATAAACAGCGTTATAGTTTGACACTCCGCAGCTTCCCACGCAAGTCCCAACGCCCAGTGGGTCCGCCGAAAAATATTTTCTCTGGGCCCAAAGGACAATCGCATAGATTTCTCACTAGACAAACGTACAAAGCCAAAATTTCTGACAAACGAATCCCTTTTCCAAGAGCGAAGGACGCTAATCGTACAAGCGTTCGAGTCGACAGATTTCAAGTACAGAGTAAACAGAGTCCCAATTCAGGGCGATAAAATAAAAAAAAAAGATTCAGGATGATCAAGAGACAGCGGTCCTAGTGAAAAAAAAAAATTCCGAACAATTGCCGAACGCAAATATCTCAGTGTGTTCCTAAATAAAAAGAAAACATGGCCGTCTCTTTCGAGGGTATAATTGACTTGTTTATTTCACGGTATTGTCACGAGCAGTGACCGTGTTACCACAAATGTTTCGGGCCCCAAAAATCATAACGCGGCAGCTGGGGGCCCCCCTTTTATTTCTCCCTCATGCACGTCGAGTTCCTCCTGTGCGAAAACGAACCAGTCCAGTACGACAGCGATATTATAACACCGTACGCCTATTTGTTACACGATAAATATGTAACTGGAACACAATGTCATCCCTCGGTACCGAAGGACCCATGGGGCCCAAGAGGGTGATGCACTCGATCCAAAAAGGGGGATGTTGGAAACATTAAATCACAGGAGGAAGCGTATATAACTACTGTCCTTGGTAAGTCGTATATTCATATGCACTAGTATCCATATATGTATCTATATGTATGTATATATACACTTCTTACATATCCATATGGATACACTAAGCAGATGGCAGCTCTAAAAGTCAAAAGTTCCCAAATAAGGGTTTACCTACAATAACACTGTACACCCATTCATGAAAATTAGCCAGTACATTTTTAATACAAGGGACAGTATGATACTGGTTGTTTAAAATAACAATTTTTAAGGGTCCCCTTTTTTCAGGATTCTAAAAAATTTTTCTCGATTTATGTAGCGGCGACCATTTTTATTTTGCGATCGAAATACGTTATATGAAATCTACTTGTTCTAGTTTATAATTCGCCGTATCTACTGCCTTTCAATGTATTATACAAGGAAGCCGGACTGGGGTCGAGAGTCACGAGTCTGATCGATATTAGAATCTAGAGTCTTTCTATCTTTTACGTTGGTATACGATTCTTTTTACATTAATAAAAAGCACGACCATACTAGACCGGGACACTTAGTTACCGCCATAATTGGATAATTTCAACGAAATAATGTGGCTCCTTTATACCTCATGGCAATCTTTAGGACCGTGTTTAATAAATGATAAGGCCCATTATGGCGGTACAAGAAATCGATGAAGAACTAGTCAGAAGCCGTACAGAGAATCTACGATTTTATTATGAGAGAATAAAAGAGCTCTTTGACCATATGCTTATGGACAGAGAGTGGATTTTTGGAAAACTGAAATTTTTAGAAATTTAGTATTTTTAAAATAATAATATATATTAATTTGGTTGCTACTGAAATACAATCCTAGATAATCGATATCTATGATATCGATCTGTCTTGTAGTATGAAATATAAATTGCAGAAAACGTACTCTTATACGTATAGTATATATGCATATCGGGTGAGGCAGACAAAAGTATTCATAAATGTCAAGGACGTTACTTAGGATGGTTACTTTGAATCGGGTCACACTTATCGTTGGGGTTATTTGACAAAAATTTTGTAACAGTATTGCAAATCTAAGTATGAAGCAAATTTTATTATTTCTATACTAGTCACTTTTCACGCACTCACAAGTGTCTTGAATTCTCACATATTTCAATGTAAACACGGTATGCTTATAAGTGTGTAAAAAGTGACTACCATAGAAAGGATAAGGAATAGTACACTTATGCATCTATACACTTGAATTTACAGTGAGACCAAGAGCGTTAAATATTCAGGGGTAGTGTCAGCTTGTGTCTGTACAATATACAATAGTAACTGGTAACATTGGAAATTATAAGAACACTATAAGAGGGACTACTTGAAATACAGTTTTATGGACGTAAGAAAACTGTATCGATCTACAATTAATAAATATCCATAATTGCACAGTAGTTAAACAAAATTACAAAAATAATATTTAAGTCAGTACAAGGTTAAAATCAAATTTTTGAAAATTAACCAACTCTCTAAACACTTTGACTCGGCACTGTTAATTCCTGTAAAATAAGTTAAGGGGATGAAACGGTACCATAGCTGGATATATCCTATTAGTAAGGCGCGAAGGCCCAATCCTATTTTCCGAAATATTTACGACAAGGCCCAAGTTGTAAAACCAATATGAATCCAGTAATACCGAGCTTACACCTTTATAACAGTACTCCTGTTTACGATAACTGTATTACTATAGTTTTCTTTAAGGATTCCACATGAAAATCTTCAAAATCATTATATGCTCTAAGCTAATCAGTATTTTGTAGTAACCTTGTGTATATATACATATGGATACAGAGGTCCACTTGGTATACCATATGTAGTCACCATACATAAAATCGAAATTTTCTTAGAATATATGGTTCACATGTAATAACCAAGTATGATATTTGCAGGCGCGTGTTCTACGACATGAGTTGAGCAGAATATATATAGAGTGGCAACTATCATTACAGGTTTGTCCATAACTACGTATCGTGTCTCAGTAGGGCGGTGATCGGTATACTCCTATGTGGGAGCGTGTCCACCTGCCCTGACCTGCACACCCAGCAAGTCCTTAAATACATACCAAATGAACGAGCATTTATGTTTACGCGCCTATCAATATTATATATGAATTATTAGAGGATAAAAGTCTAGAGGAACACGCAATATATACATATATATATATATATATATATATCCACTGGTTAAATCCATTACAGCGGGATGGCAAGGGAGTTTGAGTGGTCGACTTAGGTTATGTGATATCGGCGAGAGTCGTCAACGGTTTATCGATATCAAGGATCGATTATTGCGAACAATAGTGAATACGTGGTAGAGATTAAACTATCCATTTCAATATATGATCGATGTATCCATTTCGAATCGATCGATAAGATCATCTTTCCTCTCTGGAGATGGAGTCACTTTCATATCATCTTTTTTACTTACCACCAGATAGATCGATCTAGTTCGGAAGTTCCCCACTAGGTTTTGTCCGCATTGCTTTATTTTTCATGCGAGTTACCGTTCGCTTATGTTTTTCGTGTTTCGTGGACCGAGAAACTTAAAGACCACGTAACGTCTTTATCGTGCAGACTTCGACTGAATCGTGCCGCAGGCTTCTCTGCTGGAGCCTCGAGCGGCACCTTTGTATCATTTAATATTTAAAAACAAGCCATAAATATGTCGCCTCGCGTGCTGCTCCGAGTAAAACGTAGCCGCCGGATTACCGCGGCTTCTCAAAAGCAAGACGAATGCTATGTTGAAATCTTAAGGTGTTAATGATATTGGGCTGCCCTGCTGCTTAAGGATATACCTTGGTTATAAGGTTGGTACTACTTAATATACATCGTATGCCCGATATACAGGATCTTGAACAATGTCGTTTACTCCTGATGACGTTTACAAGCTATACCGATCTAATTTACACTACAATTAGATAGGCTTCGATCTGATACCATTGATACAATAGCAATAGTCATTTTCAAAGAAAGATACAGTGTTGATCTGCTATCGTTTATTGATAGACCGATCGCCATGTACCAAGATCATACGGTTGGTAGCTCGAGGTGACCCAAGCGTAACGTGAACTTGTGTTTCTCAAAAAAAAAAGGTTAACTCAGAGCCATTACTCCATCTCGTAAACTCGATCTGTTCGACTTGGAACCTGTTCGACCAAGTAAAATGGTAGTAACACATGGATTACCAATCTCTGGCCACGCCTCAGGAATCACAAGTAAATGAGAGCCTCGTTTAAATTATATCGTACTGCTCACCAGCCCTGATCATCCAGTTGGACTAGTCCGATTTAGCTACCGGATCGAAATTCATTCTTTGTGAACCACTTACCTAAGTGTACTGTACTCCTAGAGCCACTTTCTACACGCTCCGATGCTTAGTGGAATGATTCAAGTAGGTAATTATTATCTGACAGGACTGTACCTACTTGTACGTTTTCCTGGATTTTTATAAGTTTTAGAAATTAAAAAAAAAGATTTGTCTTTTACCTTGTGTTGTACCGTGACTGAATTACATATAGACATCAAATTGACAGTTTTGCATAGCTTGGGGGTTACGGCAGACGAAAGGGCTTCCCTCCATGCACCCCATTGCGCATGGTGGAATTATTTAGTGCACAAGGCATACATAGACTGTACCCACCGTGAAACCGCCTCGCCTAAACAGTGCGTTAACCGATGATTTACGACATGCTTCCCGGTCCTGGTTTAGCGACGCCACCCATTTCTAACCCTTTCTTCGCTCTAGATCTAGTTATGTCGCCATTGTCATCACCCCTGACGAAATCGCGCATGCTGCTCATTAAAATCCAGAAATCCAAAGGGCTCGAGTCCCTAACAAAAATCCCATGATAATTTGTCCCTTGACAGAATAATAAAAAAAAAAAAATAGATTATTTACCTCGCTAAAATCTTCATCCATTTCGGACTAACGATCAACGCTCTTTCGAAGGTATCAACAAAGCCTGCGGATGTAAAATTATGATTTTTATCGTTGTAACGCAATCTGAAAAATGGCAAGAGCAATGTTACAAGGGATAGAATCCTTTCACGCGAAATGGGGCCTACTCAAGGATGGGCCTTACCAACAGGGTCAATACATCATGTTGACTTATGAGAGGCATTATCGTACCATAGGAGATCACGAGCGTGCAAAGGAGCAAAAGAGCGTGCAGGGCGACATATATATTAATATATTACGTAGCAAGGCGGCATCAAGACGTTACCCAATGACAATATATTATTACCGTGTGCAACCCTTTCCTTTCTTTTTTCCCCCCTTCGCATCCTTTTCTTTCTCCTCCCATCCTCTCTACCCGTCCCCTTCCCAACACTTCTCGTCCAACCGGGCCCTCCTCTTGTTATACGCTAAGGCTTAACCGGCCCATCGCGAGCTTTAATTCGATCGGCAAACCGGATGGCACCGCGTGGGTATCAAGTGCCCCGACACGCTATTATAACGCGCGATATTATAATACGAGAAAATCCGCTAAACCTACCGGCTACCGTATAGATAAGTAAAAAAAATTGTTGTTAACCTCACTGATTCTCCTGATATATGAAATGGGTCCCGGATGAACGATACCAATAAAGTAGCTTGGGATTGAAGATTAAATATATTTTTTTTTCACAACGGCTGGATGAATGGCGGACATATTTAAAATGGTAGAAAGTTATGGGAAGTATATATATATATAGAACAGACGGTATTATGCGTTCAAGTAGCAGAAACGAGAGAATAATAGAGGAGATAGGGATCTGGATATCGTAAAGAGAAAAAGAGAGACTATGAAAAAAAAAAAAAAAAAAAATGAGAAAAAGAGTAGAGGCTTGAAAGGAGCAGCATTGAAAACTACGACGACGGACTGACAGCGCGGTGGCTTGTGTTACTATTATGTTGCCATTATGCTACCCGGTATTATACCTGCAATTTCAACCCTTATCATAAGAGCCGATCGCAGGAACGGTAAATTTCGTGTCCCGCGGGATACGACGTATAATAGGACAAGGCATTAGCATCCCTAAAGAAAT
The DNA here is from genome assembly GCF_000341935.2 of Cephus cinctus. Classification (NCBI taxonomy): domain Eukaryota; kingdom Metazoa; phylum Arthropoda; class Insecta; order Hymenoptera; family Cephidae; genus Cephus; species Cephus cinctus. The sequence continues at coordinate 153,316 of NW_014333409.1, forward strand.
TTAACTAACGCTGATTTTTCTTGTGGTAACAAAAACCTAACCTATATACACCTTCGCCTTTTTTATTTATTTATTAAACGAACAGTCCGATGAAAATTTGTATTAATCTTATACAGTGATATCTTTTTCTCCTCTCTTTCTCTCTCTCTCTCTCTGTTCCATTGGACTCTATTGTTAAGATTTCTATGATACCTTGGTCGTTTATTCGTATTGTACGAAAAATCCTCGAGTATCTTCGGGTTCCACGCAATCCTATACCATAAACGTAACAATCCAAAATACTATCTTGACCATGGTAATCCGAGTATAAAACGTCATAGTTGGATTTACCTAATGCCAATGTTCTCACGGTATTGTCATCAAATAGTAAGAAAGCATTGTTGCTCATTTTCGAGTATTGTTACCAGATCCTTCATCCAACTAGAGTATTACGATTACGATCAATGTCCAAAGAGCAGACGAGGGGAAAAGGAGGTCTGGGATGACCAGAGTCCATCCAGGGTAAAAATCCTTGCATAATATACCTAAAAGTTCTGCGTCAATGCTATAGTAGATCCGTAGTAAAATTGGACTCCATAACCTCAAATGCTAAATCCCAAAAGAAACGTAAGATGGGACAAGCGTTTGAAAGAAAAATCGTGCAATCTTCCAGAAGTTGAGAAAAATCTTTTAAAAATAATTTATCCAATAACCTGGGAATTGACTGTTCCATTGAAAACATTCCTCACTATTTTTACGACTAGAGATCTCATAGCTGCAACCGTACGTTATGTCCTGTACGTTTTATTCGGCCGGAAGCTGTTTGCCAGAGCGTTTGAAAAATCGCGCTTCTCGGCCACAGGTTTACAAACATAACAGATGCTGGCACCGATGCCTCGGGGGGTCCGGCCAATATCCTCATAACACAATAACGTGCGAGTGCTCGCATTATGCTATAGACGGCTCCCCATTATCGCGATTACGTTTCAATACGCAGCCCCTTGGAGATAACTGGAAGATAGAGCACAGCGGACGTTTTGGATTTCATCCATAAAGTTGGCAGCCCTGTTGAACGTACGTGCTGCAGATTATTACAGCGAAGGAAGAGATACACTTACGAAACGCATCGCACGTGGCTTTAACGTACGAAAGTTCAAAGTTGAATTTTTTTAAAAAGAAAAATGGCGCCGGTGAAAGGGAATACGTGTTATTGGTAGAGTGACGGGTGACGTCAGGTGCCGGAAGGTGGGGGGCTGGTGGGTAATGTTTTATTAGGGACAACAGAGCATCGATCCTGCTTTGGGAAAGTCGAAAACAAATCGTTAAGACTTCTTGCTTGCGTCGCTGTCTCGTAAAGTATTCGGCAGGGTTTTCAACCATGGCGGAAGTTAGAATTTATTGGGACAAAGTGCACGCGACGTAGACAGTGTTGGTACGTACGTGTATCAGGACACGAAAGATCGTACGTAACGCGGTGTGAAGAATTCACAAGATGGCGTTGATATTCTAAGGGATAAAAAGAGAAAGACTACTTTGTGCGTTTCTTGACACTTTACGAGCGCCATTATAAAATCGTGCCGTATTATTCGCCGCGTTGCTCACATTGTCGTAGTCTCTTTGTTGTACGTTACTTTACGAGACAGGTACGATTTGCTTTGGCGATGCTCACCGGCCCTTCGATTACTTCCGGATGCCTGCTTACGTTTGCCCCAGCATTTGTTTCACGTACGTTCATCTTACCCGTCGTTTTGGGTACGCGGATAAAAGGTGGGGGGCCCCCCTCGGTCTCGAGACAGCCCTGCTTATATTTCGCTTGGATCTCTTTATGCTTTATTTATACAATTTATTTGATCGTTGCAACCCCTTGCGCCAAGGGATGCATATTCCCAGGATGCCGTACCGTATGATATGACAGTGGATGAAATAATAATAACAATTACCGTTAACAAAGCAGTCAAAGCGAATATACATGAATTTTTATAATTTGTACAAAATATTATTACGAAAAATTTTTCAATTTATTTCGTCGTACAGGTGATACCAGTTTTTTTTTATATCTAAAATATTGCCTAAGCCTAGAACCGGTGGAAGTCTTAGTCAGCGAATTTAAAGCCTCCATTAATTTAATAAGTTCTTCCTCCCGTAGAGTTCTTCCCCGTCGGCCATTTTTGTTCCCGTGTAATACCAGTTGTGTACGCAACGCAGAATGACTTTCCCTTGTTTGTTTTAGGGCGCACTCACAAGCCAGTCTTGCCTCTCGGAAGTGAGCGACAGAGTGATGGACAGCATAGAATTATCTCGCCCCCGGTTTCACTAATTGCACAGCAATCCGGTGTGACTCCATTTTGTCAGAAATCCAATTGAGGAAACTCGGCCATGTTACTGTTACAGTAGTATCCACGGTACGTCTAACTAAACACAACCCGTCCATTATTCTATCACGTGACGCGCGTATCCGTTGAAATTTTCATGCGTGTCCATACTCTTACTAAATTTTAATCATCACCGCGAACGAAGTATACTTTCTAAACGGGCATTGTTCGTAAGATCGATCGATAGTGCCTTATTCGTCCGCTAGAGGGTTTTATAGAAAATTGCAGATATTCACGATTTGCCATACCTACTGTGAGTGCGAGAGAGACAGACCGATCGTCAGTCGCGAGTGTCAGAGAGAGACGGACATAGAAATATTGAAAATTCCATTAAAGTCTCCTCTCGACAAGCTATACTGCGTTCTCGTATACTCCGACCTGTCCACTAATTACGTATATCAATCTTATATAACTTTATTGATTATTTTCGAGATTCGTAGATCTGGACCGATCCCTGCCGCATCTCGAAGCGAGTCGCGTCTGTCTACGAGTCGTCATTAATTTCTGCGTTGGCCACGCTCGCGGGTGGCCGGGGCTTCGATTCTCCGGCTTTTTGTAGCCACGGCTGATATTAATGTTTCCTTGACGCGGGAAAGCGTTGACGGGCTTCTATGAACGAGGTTACAGGTTAACGCGTCCACATGCTCGAGCCTCGCTAGCCACAGGGTGCTAATGACGATCGATTACCGTGGACACCTTCGCCACCTTCGCGCCCGAACCTTTGTGCTCTTCTGCCTATTACCTTCGTCCACACCACGGGGCCTCATATTTCACACGGTCCCAACCACTTTGGGGCCTTCTATCAACTTGGTGACTATAAAGTCTGTGGACCAGGCATTATGCCGGTGCAAGTTCGTGCCACGATTTGTCTGATTTTTGATTTTCAAAATTTTTTTTTTTATACTGAATTTAAATTTCCGTCACTTTGTGCATGACAGAAAAATTTTTGGTGATTTACAAAAAAATTTTTTAATTTTTATAGATATACCTACGAGACTGCATTTAAGAGGATTACTCGCGACCGGCTGTGTTCACGACGAAGACAAAATGGCTGTCCATTACAAGAGGCCGAAACTTAAGGAGATTAAAAGTTAACCCTGCACCGTTCGTAGTTCGACTCAAAGTAGATTAACGCTTCGTTCGGTATAACATTACCCGGGACACGCTGATCCTGTTACATTCTGCCCGGAATTAAAAATATTGTCGTCCCCGAGGATAATACCTTGGGTAATATCCTCGGGCCTGTCAAACAGAAATGAATTTTTCGGAATCCTTAGACAGACGTTTTTCTAACGGTAGTCAAGACCCGACGGGAGACTCAAGTAGTCCTGAGAATCATTGGAAATCCGTGCTAAGATCAATGGAAATTTTGTAAATCCTTTTTCAAAATATCCACCTTTCATATATATCAATATGCATACAATATATATATATACACATGTATATGCTATCGAAATTTTAAATTAGAGTCAGCAGCGTTGAATATCTTCTTGATATTAAAGAGCGGCGTCCAGGCGTCAAGCGTCCCTCCTATATCCAATATGCCGGAGTCGTAATTAATAGGCGATAGCCTCTACGCGATTCGGGCGTCTATTATCCAACGTCGGGAAGACAGTAATTGTTTTGATTTGTAAAGGCGTCGGCCATTGTGAAGACGGCGGGTTGGTCCCACCTGTCCGTCGGATCAGCCGTTTCTATGCTGCCGTTAACTAACTTAATCACAGTCTGACTCATCTTGGGGGTTTTATCATCGTGCCAGGGAAAAGTGCATAGGACACGTCATCCTTTGATCAGTCAACTGATAATGATAATGATAATGAGCGTCTTGGCTAGAATCGTTTGGCAAGTTGGGATTGGATAATTTTTGGTTCTATATGTATATAGATCTATTTTGGATATTTTGTACGTACCTACGTGATTCGCTTGTTTGCAATCGATCAAGTTGTAAATTTTGGACGTTTCTTGGATTTTATTTATAACGGGTCATCCTGAGGGAAATCGCAAGTATTTCCACTGGACGTGTCACACCTCCGAGTCGCGGGTGTTCCATTCACTTTGGAAACCCGCCTACGGCGCTTGTGCCAAAACATCCTTCACGCTTGTGTCACAGAGCACAATGATCCAGTGATCGATGATCCTGACTGAGATATTCCACGTCCTGGGAATAGGTGGGATCGAGGATATTTTTACTGAAACGAGAATCCGGGATCTTGTGTACCGGTGTAGTCCTTCTCCCAGAGGACGAGATCAATCGTCCTGTGACTTTGGGGAGTCGGAGTCGTTTTGGGGATTTTGAAATTCCCGGGCTTCTTGTTTCTACGGTTGTTGGGTAAATTATGCGAACTTGAATTTGTTAAATGGTAGTTATAGATCTTTCTTGAAGATTAGGGAGGACTGATGAAATATTAATGATAGACATTTTTTTTTGTTTTTTTTTCGGAAATTGCTGCTTTTAGTTTTTCCTGGATGACTAACCTAGCCCAACCTCACTTTAGGTGTCCAGCTATTTGCTGAACTATCGGTTAACTCTCTTGAGACTAATGCGAGGTCAGGGTTTACTAAGTGTAACGAAGTGTCAGCCTTTTTTTTGAATTTGGAAAAAAGGGGTTTTGGATTTTCATTGTCAAAAAAAAAGTACCGTGAATTTTTCTCGTCAATGCGCACTGGCAGTGATCGAGAATGATGTATCGTGGCATAACTCTGCCACGCGTCAAACACACGAAGACTGGGTGAAGAACTTTTTCGAAAATCCTTTTAAATTTGCACACTTTTCTTGGAGAAGGATTGCCCGAGATTTTTTGAAAAATTTCCTTTAAATCGCTTTCCCATGGGTCGCATCCATCGAAAGTATTTTGGATTTGACTAAATTTTCTTCGATCGCTATTTTCAAAAATGGGTACTACTTCATCTTCCAAATTTCTTTAGGGAGTTATTTATTTTTTATAATGAAAAATATCTTCGTTTATTATTGAGAATTTTTTATTGTTTGATCCTTTTCACACGATAAAGTTATGTCCTATACCTAATATGTAATCCTTTAACTATTATTGTATAAATAATCCTTCGCAATTGCACGTGAGTTAAACGCATGGTAGTCAAGCTGTCAACAATTTTCCTATATGGCAAGACTTGCTAATGCCACGCGATTTATTACCGGAAAAATATGGCGCTAGATCTTCCACCAGGTCTAACGGCTTCCCGGGTAACGTGCGAATCTGGCTCCTTCGAGATCTCAATTGTGATGTATCGATACACGGGGTAGGTAGGTCTGAGGGGGTCCCAACCCTCCTACCGGTTGTAAATTAAAGCCGACGATTCTATAAACCAGCCATTTCTTCATGGTTACCACGATTTATTGGTTTTGCGGTTTTGCGATCCTCTCTCCGTCCAATAAGAAATAAATCAGTTCTTTTCTGGTTCTCGATCGTAGTTATTTTTAATAAATCGATTTCACTCGATTTCAAATAATTTTTTGTATAAAAATTAAAAAATCGCCAAAGTACATATTTACGTGTGTTTTACAGATAAAAAAGATATTGGTGCCTCATTAAAAACCTTATTTGAAATTCCCAAAAATTATGAACAGCGTGAAATCATTTTTGTGATTTCATAGAAATTTTCAAATCATCTGAAAAGGTGGTGTCTAAAAAAAATTATTTTTGATAGAGAAATCCAGGTATATATATATACCTGTAATCTATTGCGTGGTAACCCCGTGAGGCTATTACCATCCAATAGGTCGACCCTGGTATCAATGGGTTACCAAATTGGGGTTAAAAGCGGCTCAGATTCTCTTTGGTTAAAAAAAATCCTAATTCGCTGCAAAACTCCGTAAAATGGAGCGGCAGCTGCCGCATTTACGGCGGAGGCGGAGCTCAGGTAAACCGCGCGGTGTAAAGAGGGGGCCCTAAAAAGGGCCCGAAAAAAGGTCCCCGACCATCCGATCTCCATTCCAACCAACGCTTTTAACCGGTTACCCGCTCGATTACGCGTAATGATCGATTTGATTTAGAGCGATCCGCGGATCGCATTACGATCAGGTACCTCAAATTTACTGTACGACTTTAACTCCGTTCAAAACGAGGTTTCGCAACCGGTTGGTAAAAAAAAACTGTAATATCAAGATAAATTTGCTTATAAATTCATCAATTGCTATATCCCTGAAATTATGATAATAGAAACAAAATTTGAATTTCATCATTCAAGCAAGAGTAGGTACAGTAAAATATAAAAGAATTCAGATTAAAATTTTGTTTGGCATTTTCAAAAATCAAAGCATACCAATACTCGTTCGTTTTGCAAAATTCTTAACAGTGTAAGTTTTGTTTGTCCTATCAAAAAAAAAAAAGTTGACCGACATTTTCGAAATCTCTAGAGTGGTACCCTTGAACCGTATAGGAACAATGACTGCTCTGATGATGACAAACGTCTGGTAATCCGATATGAGCCCATATGCTACTGTGAGGGCCCTGTGGGCCCAAATATATCCAGAGCAACTTTGCAACCAATAACGAAGCGAAACAACGTCATCGGCTGACAAAAGGCCCCGCGACCCGAATACAGTACTAGGTTATAGAGTTACATTGGGGTGTAAAAAAAACTGGGTTTCAAGATATTCAACCTTGTGCCTAGGTATACGTAAGAAGAAAGAAAGGAGAAGAGAATCGAGATACGATTAGTACCAAAAATTCCCGTCTACCGGCGCCACCAGTCAGGATACGTTAAATTTCATATATTTTTTCTTATATCAGCCTGTTGACTATAACGCAGTAAAAAAAAAAGACATATTAAAACGGTGCCACGTGTCAAGATTCCCTAGGGACATGATCTCAACCCGTTGACCAATTAGTATATGAGAACGTCATTTGGCGTCCGAAATATTCGACGCATCCATCCAGACCCGTTTGAAGTTTTCGAAAACGGGACAGCTGGATAGCTGCTATGAATCGGCAGAAAAGCCTGTAATTATGAAATTATTAAAAGGCTCGGAATATGTTTCTTACTGACATGACAGTTGACGTTCGTCCTCACCAATTAATAAATTACTCCAAGACGTTCGGAAAGAACGATAACTAAATTCCATCGTTATACCTTGGTCGTTATACCTTCCGCCATTTTACAAAGCAGACGCTCGAATCCGTTCACGAAAATTCCGTGGAAAAGGGTGTTCTATAGCAGATGCACTAAATTCTAACCTCGAAAAGGGCACGTGAACAAATAAAAGCCTTTCTGGCATCTGAGTAAAGGTTCGTCATCAGCTTTTAGAAGAACCGAAGACAGCCGAAATCAACCGAAGTTATTTTTCAATATAATAACAATAATATTCTGTCTACACCATATTTCGTTATAATTAGATACAACTGTGTTCCGCGTCCCAGCGAAATTGTGAGGGAAACAAAGATGGCGTCGTGAAAAAGACCGCGTGGTAAGGAGAACATGCGAGGAAGAACCAGCAACGGCAGCATTTGTCATGATTAGCCCTTTTAGTCACGGTGATCCACCATTATGCTTGGGTCTTATGCTGCACACTCTTGTGGCCATTAACGTTCGAACGGACCCCGCGAACCTTCGCTCTTCCTTCCATAAGAACGTTAACGCGAGTCCACGGACGACGCCGTTACGTTACCATGGCAAAAAGGTTAGCTCGTATTATTTTACGGGAGAGATGTAACTGCGCATGCGCAGAATGATTTTCACGTGATACCATCCTTGCTCAGGAATGGATAATCATGAACGTCATTGAATTTATTTCTGGACCCCTGTAACCATTCAGGGATACCAACCGTGCACCGCTATTAAAATAAACAGTCTATTATCTGGGATCGCCAACCCTAATATGTTGTCCTACTGTCTTTCGCATTCTATAAGGCCCTCGTGGATAATCCAGAACAACAACAACGGGGGCTGCATTGTTTGATGATGCCTCGGGACGTGGACCAACTATACAAACAATTTTACTTCGAACAGAACGTGTCTACGTGGATTGACTGTACGAAGCGAAGTACGATAACTGGGACGAGGTATGATTTTTGAGAATTTAAAAAAAAATTGCGATGCCGAAACCGAAAAAAAAAATTGTTGTTTTGGATCGGTGTTTCCCTGCGAAGAAATTATCGGCGCGTTAACGATCGTTTGTTATTTTAGGATCGGATGGTAACAAAGAGCACGAGCACGAAACAAACCACCGCGAGAGAACTGCCACGGTTATTATTTCCTTTGCTTTCTTTATTTTCTCGCAGTTTCTTTAAGACTTTTCCTTTCTCAGCGGACAAAAAGCGCGGCGTTACTCAAAAGACGGGTGATTTGGCGGGAGACGTTTTCGGGCCATTTTCATTTTTAACATGGGACCTATTAAGGAAATAGGTATACCAGCGATGATACGGCAAATCGGTACGAGCTGTCTCTTTTCTCTTGGTTCTCACGTCTCTCTATCTTTTTTTTTTCTTTTTACTCCATGCCACGCGTGCCGAACCCTACGCACAATCGGATTGCATGATGTGGCAGGTATTTCAGAACGGCACGATCCGGCTTAGAATATAGATTTCGAACAATTTAAATTATACACGGTGTCCTGATAAGGAGGTACTTTATTAAGGGTTTTGGAAAATTATATATGAATTCCCATATATATATATATATATATGGTAAGCAATAAGGCAAAAGACTTCCACTATTTCTTGTTTATAGAAACAACTGCGAAATCCGACACTCCATAGCTTCACCACCCCATAGGAATTGCTCTCTTATGCTTTTCTTTTGTGGGCGCTCATTCGCAAAATCTTGGGTCCGCCTTTGTGCTCTGGTTTGCAAGAAACTCGTAAGAAAAAAAAGCGAGCTCCTTCATTATGGAATTATGGAACTGTAAATTGAGCAAATACAAGGTAACGGTCTTAGAGCCCCAACTAGAATTTTCATTTCTTTTGCCTTTTTTTTCTTTTTTTTTCAATCCCTCCTGTCCAACCCACCCTCTCTCTCCTCGGGCTAGTCTCATATTACGGAAGAGAGTGGTACCTATCTAATCGACAAGTCCAGCAAGGAAGATTATTGGATGTGGATGGGATCCCCTTGTGCACTTTTTTTTTCTCGATCAATTTTGCATCTCAGAAACGAATAGTAACGTAGAATAAAAATAATGGTGTATTACGATCGTAATAATAATTTTGAAATTATTCTATCGCGACAAAACCAAGTCATTAACTTTCATGAGATTGTGTTTTTGGTGTCCAATCGTTTTTATGACGCGTTAGTTTTTTAAGGTAAAATTTTGAAAAGTCTCCACAATGAACGATCCACTTAGTAAAGACGTTGAAGTTCCGCAGGCAATTTCACGTGCATTACAATAGGTAGAATAAGTGGTAAGTGGCGTGCGGTAACCCTGTATTATTTGTATGGCCAAGTGTTGCAATATCCTCGAGTGCAGATTCGCGTAGTTACGCTATTCAGGTTAGATTATCCTTAGCCCAGGATTACGAGAGTTCGGTACTCGAGAGTAAAACCGTCGTGAAGGTGGCCTGGTGTCAGGATACAGACTCGTGCTAATTCCCAGGATTTCCGACGAGGGTCGATCGTTACCTCACTTCACGACAATGGCTACCTTAGACGACTAATAAATGCGCCGGAATCAACGTTACTCCTGTTACTTCCTTTCTGTTACTTTACACTTTAAAATCCGCCCTTAATCTTGAGGCGACTAGTCAGATTACTGTTAAAAAAAAATTAACTCAGACTTTTGAAAACGCATACGTAAATAAATTAGAAAAAAAAAGATGAAAATTTTGTTATCTTGCAGTCCAAACAAAATTTTTTAATGCCATCTGAGAAATGGCCTTCGGGCTATTTTTTTATGTGAATACTTTGCATTGTGGGTAACGAGTATATTTGATGCCTCAGGTTTTAACTGCTCTTATTGAAAAGGTCCGTGGCCAGGGGTGCCACAAACAAGCAAACAATAAAGACACGCATCTCGATTGTCATGTCACAATAACGCACAACGCGCAACAATGTATCCATCAATGTCGTCACACTACACCACCTCCCAGGCATCCCTGTAAATTAGTCCTGCAGGATCCCGTGACGCATCCTGTGGGACGTTCTCGGCTGTCATTCCCGTTTACGAGGACAATGCCGTCACGCGAAACCCCTGCAGCATCCCAATCGCGGTCCAGAATGAAATCATTGACACCATGTTCCAATACGTACGACCAAAAAAATTTTTTTTCAAATTTCAGATTCACGTGAAAAAAATTAATTTTTTTCATCAGACCATAAATTCAATGTTCAAAAATTAAGAAAAAAAAATTGACTTCATATTTTTGTGCTATTTAGTTTGTTGCCCGGGGGCAATAAAAATGCAGGCTCACGAGCAGCTACCCTTAAAAGCAAGCAGATCGCAAATCGTCTGATCTAATGGAGACATCTCGCGAAGTCAGCATCCGATCCAGACTTTCAGCCACATAATGGCGATGACTCCAAGTCCTAAGGTCTCGCCGATATAGATGTGCTCTACGGCGGAAGAGAAAAACGAATGCGGGATTCCACAATGGAATCGCATAAACTGCACGTCACCCTGTTGTGTGTAAACTCGTGGGGCGCACCGCACGACAATTGGTGACAACACGTCGACAAAGCGACGGAACGAGCCAAAACGAGCCGAAAGATCAGAAATTGGTGATGGGTTGAAGTAATGATCGATCCGAGTGAAAAAAATCATTGGCGATTAATGCCAATAAAAAAAAAATTGAATATTAGTAAAAGTAAGTCCCAAAGTATTGGACGAAAAATTCTTAAAAATATTTTTTGATCTTGAATTTTTATTTTCTATATAACAGTACAAGCAGCAGGGGTTGTTCGTACTCTGGTAGGCTTTTAATCCATCCGTCCCTGAATCCCTGAACGAGTCATTAATCACAAGCCAGTCCCCGATTCCCTCTCGCGGCGGTCATGTCTGCACGAGTAGTGAAAAGCACCAAGGTGAGTTTCTATGCAGGCAATAAAGCCGTAGCGTGGCCGCAGCTAATAGTAATAATGTAGAACCGTGTGTAAGCCGCACAAACGTGGCTGAGGTAAAACGCCACGCCGACCGCGACCATCGGGGCCTGACAGATCACAAGGGACCTTCCGAGAGCCGACTTTGCTTCGCATTTGTCACACGACCAAGCGGCTGCGCTCAAACGGGCCCCGCGTGAATCGCCCTTAGTCAATTCTTTACCACGAGATACGCTCCTGCACTCGATCTTACTGGTCATTTGAGATGATCCTTTGGAAGGATCTGTCACGTGACTTTTTCTTCAATGGACGCTACAACCTCTTTCAAAAGTCCAAAGTGGGTATAGATTACAAGATAATATTATCTGATAAGGTTATCTAAAAAATTATTTGTATCTGGTAGATACCGATGAGTCTCCTTGTGAATTTGGGATTCGAGTCGAGTGGTATCGATTGGAGCAAGGGATGCGGAAAAGTGTTGAGAAAATTGTACGAATGGGTAAACTGTTCATTTCACTGTTGTACAACCCTCCATGTTGGATTTTCTGTATCGCTTTCGATTACGGAACACCAAACACGACCTAGTACAATAATTTTAACACCCAGGTTATACCAGGCACAATGCAACAGATCGAGCGTAAGGGATGAAAGGTGGATCAGTGTCTCCCCTATTGAGGTCTTCACTGGGTAGCTCGACGCATGTCCATTTGCTAAATCATAGATTTCTATATTCCTACGTCTATATCAGTTTCTGTGTGGTAAACAGCCTTATGTTGGTAAAAGTAATGATGGCCCTTCGTCCTATTGATTTGTGGCTCCATTAGTTCAGGGCTTGTAGTTTTCGCACCTGGTCCCTTCGTCCCAGTCACCCTTGTGCAAACTACCCCGATAAATCCGTATTACTTCTCCTCCAAAAAGTACCTTGTACATTGGCGTTTTCATTTTTTTTCCTTTTTTTTCCTTTCAAGGGAAATGCAAAGTCAGTCGGCGGTTTACCACTTGTACTTTTTTTTGGGGGACATTTTGGGGTATCTGGTGGAGGAAGAAGTGAGAAGCACAGGGATGCTGCGCGCGATCAGGATGAAGTGGATGAAACTGGTGGAGATAAATTTTTCGTGGAAATCGTGGGATTCTCGTGTATCTGCTGGATCTTTGAGAACACAAGAAGCAGACGGGGTGGGTGCAGGACACTTGGCCGGGCAAAGACGCCGATGAGGAAGATGAAAGCACCGCCCTTAGGCCACCCTGGACGAATCCAACGAGCTATTAGTCGAGGACCTGCCGCTCGAAATGCAGCCCCCGCATAAACACACCGATAACTTTTGCCTAACAAGCTGATAATGAGAAGGGCTGCTGAGCTTCCTGTTACGGTCAAAACGAAAATTACGATCACACGCGTCTGTAAGGATGGAACAATGGAATTTCAAGATATCTGAATGTAAAAAAGTGATTAAGAAAGAAAAAAAAAAAGTTCAAAAATTCAATATTGTAAAAATGTGAAATTTGAAAAAAGAAAATTCAAAAATTACTGTATCGACAATTTTTCAAGGCAAGTAGAAATAGATTCCAAAAAGTAGCACTGCTGCCAGTGGCGGTCGGTGGCGGCGTCTTCTGTAGTTGGATCGTGGGCGGAGCGTCGCGGCGCGCGGCGTCGTGTGTAAAGGAAATTGTCAATGCCGCCATTGTACAGTAACAAGGCCCACGGCTGTGCGAGATTTTAGCGTCTCGTAGCGGAGACTTTCTAGGGCGCGAACGATGCCACCCCTTCTTTCAAGCTTCTTCTTCTTCGTTATCCTCATCCAGCATCCAGTTTTCTCTTTCTCTGCATTATAGCGTTAATAGTTCTCTCGTACCACCCTCCGACGCCTTTACACACTAGGCCCCATTGATTCACCAATGCAGTACGTTAAAACGACCCTGTGCAGGATTTCCGGGCGGAAGGTGACACTATCGGGGGATGAAATCTTCACTTTAGAATCTTTTGATCGGTGCCGACAATATTTATGACATTAAATGGATGTACCCTCACGCAGGTTAGAAATGCTTGATTATTATAATTATTAAATTTAATTTTTTTTTTCTATATTTTTTATCACGTCACCTGGTACCCATTCGAAATAACCGTCCGAAGACACGTGTAAAGTGAAGAAACCCATGAAGTAACGCTACATGATCTTCACTGACGTTAAAACGGAAATACTTAACAGCTTCAAATATATAAATTACAAACACGTGAACGTTCGCCATGGCTCGTGAAGATTTTTCGAAAAAAAAAAAAAAAAAAAAAAAAAAAAAAAAAAAAAAAAAAAAAAAAAAAAAAAAAAAAAAAAAAAAAAAAAAAAAAAAAAAAAAAAAAAAAAAAAAAAAAAAAATTGAGAAAATTTTGAAACAAGGCACCTCATTCTTACGCACAACAACTTCGCTTTCACAGAAAGACATTCAGCGTCTCCAGGGTGCGAATCATTAACCACAATTCTCACTTTGACTTCCGGAAGTCTTAAGATTCCTCATGTGTGACATGATATGTTACATATTACACGCATACATAAATCCAATATATCATACAGTTAAAAGTCCTTTTAAAGTGTCTTCCAAGGATATTTTCGTACGGGCATAACGTACAGGAGGAAGATGAATGGACCAATTTTTCTCTTTTCTGTCTCTCTTCGGATCATACTCCAATGATTATGGTCCAGACGTAACCCATGAGAAAACAAAGGAGCGAATTGTTGACTGGGACAGTACGATTTTGCCGGTGACTATCACATCCAGGAAACGGACGGGAGAAATTCGACACGGGGTAGAAGACTTGACAATAAAGGACAATGAGCTCCTCTCCCAGTAAGGAACTTTGCTCATGATCGGACATTAGTGTTTTACGACGACGTATTATCGGATCGTCACGCGCGTCACTCAATCACGAAACTGTGAGAAACGTCTCTTTCTATACGAGAGAGAATTCTGACTCGTCGCTATACGGCATTGTTCCTGGCATTGAGATCAGCGGGATGTATACTCCTGTGTAAAATAAATGCAGCATCCGCCCATCAGGATCTTTACAGTTCTTGGATCTTTGAGTTTCTCGAAAGATGGCTTCTGTAACGTCATTTAACCGTGACGCAATGAACATTACTAATTTACAGCCGATACCTTTTGCAAGACCACCCGGTGTCCTTTCACCAAGTTCCTCTGTCCTCCGTAGGACCTTCGTGGGACATGGAGTAAGTGCTGGTATTCACGTAGGATTATGGAAGTAACGAATAAAAGAGAATTTTTTGAAAAAGTTGAAAAAAATGAATATCTTTTAATTTTAAGTCATTTCGGACTTGGAAAATAATATTGTATCTAAATATTTATCTGGATTAGATATATTTTGGAGCTTACGTGATGTTTGTCAGATCGCATAAGTCTTTGGCATCTGGACAGAGAAACATATAGGTCCGAGGACAAACAAAAGCTCGGGAACTAGTAGGGCCCCGCCCAGAGAGAACGGGGCCCGACAATGCCTGGCATGTTTTTCAATATTTAGCCATCATGACTTTTCGACGGGCCTTTCGGGCGAAATCTCCGCGTCGAATTGGAAACTAGATAATTCAATTAGACGACAGCTGCCGTTGCCGCTGCGCAGGTAGGGCCCAAAAGAGATTACCAAGAGAGCAGGAAAGATGCTGGCGGAAAGACGGTAGTAGTGCTGTTGTGGAATGGTAGGAAGAGTAAGGCCCAAAACCACCCTCGTCATGGACCTCGTTTTTGACGTGTTCATTTCCACCTCGACGAAGTCTTCCTCTGGGGTGGTCATCCCCATTCGAAGTATCTACGTGTCAATTTGCTTGAAAATCCAAAAAAAATATTTTCATTTCAATTTCATAACCCCAATATCCATATTTTTCTATTAAAAGAAAAACATCAAAAGCGTGGATAAAGGAATTTTGAAAATTTTCAATCAAAATATTTTATATTCATTATATATACCTTTTTCCAAAATAACCGATCGTCGTATATTTTTCTGTCTACTAACCGACACATGTGCTTTTCTTTATTTTTATTTTTCTTTAACGATACTCAAGATACCCAAAAATCATCCAGTCATCTTGTCATCGTGGGTGCTAAGTTTGTACCAGGTCATCAGGATGCGATTTTTGAGCGAGGTGCGACACCATGAGATTCATTAACGTCCGATGACAAAAGTTCTCTCCGCCCTTGCGGCGTGTCTTGGAAATAGAGAATCCCATAAGCTCAACGTGGTATTGGACTCTTGGGAGCCGTTTACTCGTTCCGCCATTCTTCGACATTGTTTTCAATCCCGTTCAAATGCATTAATCTCGTTTCGCTGGCTGTCTGTACACGGCAACTCTACAAAGGGCCCACCACGCCCCATCTCTCTGGCCCAATCGTGGCGGGGCCCTCTTCACGGCTACCAGAAAAAGAATGCAAATTACCCTCGACTGGGGAATATTTTGGAAATAGCTACAGTCGGATGATCTTAAGGGACGACGAGGAGAATAAGACTGGATGAGTAAGTAAACCTGAGGACCATATAAGATATTGACCAAATATTCATAAAAAATGTTTTCAATATTTTTGTTGCCTTGTTTAATACAAGAAACTGCATTATTGAAAATTTTGAAAATTTTACTTAAACTTTTTTAATGTACAAGGATCCCGTATGCTAGATTCTAATTAATCAATTTATGTTAATCTTTATGATCTTGAGGACAGGTGAAAGAGGAGAAGAAGAGGTACTTTATTCTTTGGCAATGTATTCATCGATTGGGCCTTACGGGGGTCCGATACAGTCATGAGACATCTTTGAAAGCAAGGAAGAATAGAGTCGTCGTCGAGAACGATTATGCACGCAATAAATAGATTATCGGCGGGGTCCACCCCCGCAGCGAGTGACGAATTTCGCTGAATACGAGGACGAATTTGCCATGGGCCCATAAGGCCCACGAGAAAGGGCACCGGGTACGAGGAAAGCATCGCCTTTTTCGGCATCCGTCACGGCAAATCGGCGAAATTAGTGGCATCTGGCCCCGGGGCCTTACACTGTGCGACTGTGCGACTGTGCGGCACGCCTGGGTCTGATTTTCTTGAAAATCCGTCAAAGAGCTCGCTGGGCGGAGCGCTCCGAAATGTTTTCGAGAAAAGGGGCCCCGAGGAAAGGGGCCCTTCGGGTTCCGATCAAGACATCCCCCTTCACGTTGAGTTTACAAATATTTGCCAAGGCTCAAAATCCACGCGGAAAAACAAAAGCTCTATTTTTACCTCAAAAAAAAAAAAAAAAGAAATGATCTGAATAATCTATAATATTTTCTATCTTTCGCATCACTAATAAATTTCTTAATCATTTCCATCTAATTAGGGACTCAAAATTAAACAAGGAAATGTCATACCATACGTGTCCGGAATTTTTTCTCTGACAAGAAAAAAATTCTCATCCCCAAAATTCTAGGTATGCATAATGCATCGAAAATTATTCTCCCAGGAATAACTTCGATAGTAGATTCTTATCAGTGTGACAGACATGGTATTTTTTACTGGCACTAATTGGTGCCGCGAATTCCATCTGAAATAATGCGAGTAGGAAATACTTTGAAAATTAAATTCCTAACACGCAGAGTCAGCAATATTTTAACGAAGACCATTGAATTCTTTCAGTCAGCCAAGATGACTGATTTTCAAAAAAAGTGTTACCAATAGCCAAATTTCAAAAAAGTAACAGAATCACCCAATTCTGAGATACGACCTTTCATCTTCAAATTTTTTCCTCCTTTCTCATTATTTTTCCCTGCAGTAAAGAAAAATCCAGAAGAGGTCTGCACGTCGTGAGACTGACGGTAAATCACGTAGTCCACATAGAGAAAAAAAGAAGAAACAACATGGCGATCAATGAATGGCTTCACGCTGTGATGTCCGGTAATTGTTTTATGGCCACCATAAACTGACGGGAAACCTCGAAGAAGAGATTTTCTTGAACGCAAGACAAGAGCAAGGACCTGCGCCAAATCGTCCTTACAAAAATGTCTGATTTTTCCTTTTACATTGTTAACGCAGTTACGTTTGGTAAAACTCGTCCTTACTTACCAAAACGTAAACCTCTTTTCCTCCACGATTCAAGTATGATCTACAATCCACTATCAATGATCCTGTGAATCGCCTTAACGATTTTCCCTATGAATAAAATCTGTCAGATAAGACTGCCTTAAATTCCTGAAAAGGATCCTGAGCAGAACTCTCCACAGAAGCTTTTTAATTTTTTTATCTTTTTTTCCTAAACGTGTAACATTTCCACTTAGTACTGACCGTTTGGTTCATTGTTTGGAAAATAGTGTCAGGTTGTCTACGGGTTCCTTAGAACTTCAAAAAGAATCCTTCCGAGTAAGTATACCAAAAGTTCTCACGCATTCTGTAAGTCGCCTTCATGAAAACTGAATAATGGTAAATTCGATTTTGAACAATTACAAAAATTTTGCTACATAACCTCAAATTTTTTCGTTTCAAATACCCAAGTACCGTGTCCAATGGTTTAACGAGCGTCTTCGAGGATCAGTGCAGGGCGAATCCTCATGGAAAGGATGAGCGACGGGTCGCGTGGTCTTTATTACGTCAAGGATACACAGGCATGAAAATATGAAGGAGGAAGTGAAGCAAAAATAATTTTCTAAGAGGAGCAACGTGCCTGAGGTCAGTCGTAAAATAATAAAGGCATTAAATACAGTTGACAATGAGTACCGTCAACAAGTCATAAGGAATCCCAATGCACCGGGATACGAAGTTAAAGTCAGGAAAGACGTCCTGATTTACGGCGGTCAGTATAGAATTGACTTTACTTATTACCGTCGCGACAATGTGAACGAGCCTTGAGGAAAATTTTCTTCGTGTAACGCTTATGCGATCCCGCTGGCACGCGAGGACACGCGGACAGAGTATCAGCTTGGGTCATCCTCGAGATAAATATCCTTAGGTCCTTGGTCGGCAAGGACCTTTACTTAAATACGGTTATACTAACACTAACGTTGGAATTGATTATCTTCTTCTAATAAAAGAGAAAAAAGAATTTCTACCGTTCACGATAACCCTAATGGTTTTTTCGGACGGTGAGTTGCTTCAAAACTTCAAGATTAACCAATGCACTTATTGTATCGTTCTCATAAAATTAAAAGTCCGCTACCGTAGGATGCTCGGAAGGCTCAATAACATATAAAGATAACACTTAACTACCACGTAATGGTCCAGTCTCTGAGTTGGGCCCAGTTCGCAGAATTCACCTGCCGTAGAATTTTTGTCGACAATTCTTTCAAAAATAAATTTGTATTTGAAATGGATGAAAAAAAATGTACAAGGATAAAAGCATAGAATAAGATCTAGTAGAACGACAGAAGGTGAAAATATTAGAACGCCTAGGATGTTCAGTCGTAAAGGAGAAATCGTCCTGTGTCTATACAAGACATTTTGAGCCTCTTTTAAAAGACTCGAGACGCGTATCTATGGAATTTGAAAATGTTTTCCCGTTTTTTTTTTTGTTTTTTTTTTAGAACACTTTTACGTAGAAAAGGAAAAGGAGTCAGTAGGTCAGACGGGTTGGACAATTTAAGAGAAAAAAAAATGTAAATCTTCAAGGATCTTCCTGCAGTTCTTCTCCGAGACTCGTTTTACGATGCTCTGGTTTTATGGCAGTGGCAAGGATGTAAACAAAAAATAGAAAAACAACTAGAAACCACCGTGACCGAAAAATCCAAATGGTTCTCAAAAATTGATCTCAGGGAGTAAATTTTTCACGGTCACTTCTCAACGTAGAATGACATTCAAAAAACGAAAAGAAGCTTCCTAGCTAAAACTTGTAGGGTGAGCTTATTCCTCAAGCACATGAAGCACTCTCACGCTTCGCTCGTGCCCCGGACAATGCTGCCATATTGTGAAAATATTGATTACAATTCGCCAACAATAGGTACAATGCCGTCCGCTGTCGTAGCGACACTCAAAAAAAACAATTTCCTCTCAAGCAAACTCCACTCGGGACAAGGTATTCGCCAGGAATATCATAAGAACAAAAAAAAAATAAAAAAATTTTCAACCGAAGTAGCATCTTGTACCACACTATATCCCGTATACAAGCCATAGTCAACCTTAGAGTTTTATCAGCCATGAGATTGTTTTTGGCAAAATCAACAAAGAAAATAAGAGTGACCTTTTTATATGTAGACCTTTTTAAAATATGGCGGCATTTTTAAAATCTTGTAACTTTTTTCTGTTATCTATTTCTGTAGTGTATATACAATATGTTACTTCTTTTTCTATATGCGTATATATATATATATATGTATATCCATACTGTTCCTCCTGTTAATCAGTATCCACTGACCGCATGCATAACGTGTCCTCTGATAGCCTAAAGCAAAAACGTGTCGCGTGCAGGTATTTATAAGAAGTCAGTATACGGCAGCATTATATGTGACATATGTTCTCTGATGTGTGATACTAGTAAGTCGCTATGTCGCGTGTCGAAAATTCCGTCACATGCGACAAACGGCACCCTTCGCCTCTGTCGGTTCGGCTTGGCAATTAGCTGGACTAAATGCCGCCACACTTTGCGTAATCGACGAGTGAGCCCAGGTTGCCACCCCCAAAGCGAATAAGGGGTTGCGTGGTTAACGACGAGAGCATCTGCCATTTTTTGGACGTAGGTCTGTACGTATGAGTATTCGAGGTTTTGGAGTTTGAAAATTTCATTTTGAAAAGGCAGCCTGAATTGCCTTTTCAAACAGTTTACTCTTCTCAGTGACTTTCTTTGACAAGATTGAAATTTCGAAAAAATTGAAAAATCCAAAAATGAATTACAATTTTCCAAAAAAAGAAAATCTCCATCGACTATTAATACCTATGTTCAACCTTACCAAAAGTGTACGCTAAGTTTTCTAAGGATGAAATATTTTTTATTTTGCCGCCGTTACGTCACGACGTGACTGCAGTATAACGTCAGCAGATTTAACCAGTATATTTGTCTGCACGTAGCAAGAAGCGGAAGACACTTGCAGCAGACGAAAAAAAAAAAAAAACAAGCACTTCTCAACTTTGGGCAGCTTATTGCACAGGCACGAAGTAGACTCCAACAATAGCGGGTGGTTATCAGTCTGATCTTTGAAGAGTGAAAAAAAAGATTTAAATGTTCCTCCGCAAGCTTTCTGTCAACCTGGTTGATATGCCAAGTGGACCGATGCTGAAGAATTTGCATTTCTTTTTTTTTCAGGAAATAAAAAAAAAGTCTTTCGGACAAAAAAATTATATTTCAAAGTCAATGCTGATCCTCAACCAACCTCTATTGCCATAAGCGACCAGTTTCATTAACGATTCTCTCGAACGAATGAACCATCACGAAAGCAGCCAGCCTCCTCTCCGCCCTGATGTCGAAAACAAAACGCCTCCGGATCGCGAAATGCCTCACAATCGAATTCGTATATTCGGCCTTTGCTCATGAGAGGTTACACCCGGTCGAGCGTAATCGGCGACCCCGTTGTTTGTGGTCACTCTTAAACCTCCTCGACAAAGAAATGCACCCTGGTAACGACAGTCAAGCATTTCTCCCAGCATCGATTTTTCGCATCCATTATGGTACACGCAGTGGTATGGTACACGCACCCCTCATTCCCCGCGCCACCCTGTTTCCCTTGCCGGAAAAAAAGCATTGTTTTCTCGCTTCTTTCTTCCATTTTTTTATTTCTGACTTTCGATTCTTCGTCGTCCGCTACCACAAGCCGCGTTTCTACGGGTCGTCGAACTACGGTACGAAAAAAAATCTGTCAAATATGTCGATCAAAATCGATAAGATCAATGAAAAAAAAAAAAATTAATCACACATGTATCGTGTTAATTAAACATATCGATCATGTACTCGATTCTTCTCTGCTGTTCTAATAAAACCGTTACAGTACTCCAATTCTCACGATCGAACGAAACGATCGTTTCTATATGAGCGACTGGCACTTTGCTCACGAAATACCAGGAGAAATGTCACGCATCCATCTGTCATTCTGTAGTCGCTGATCGCTCGTTATTGTTTTAACGTGCTTATGCTAATAGACGCGACACATGTCACGTTGCAGCGGAACTGTAACGACATAGCTACAGTCACGAAGTCATTTTACGTACGTTCACTTACCGATGATTGAAATTGTCACGTGAATCAAATTTCATTAAGCCACTCTTATCGAACCGCCTGTACGTTTTGATTTTTAATTTTATTTATTATTTATTGGGACAGTGATATGTATTCATTTATGTTATAATTATCATTTCGTAAGACTATTGCGCATCCTTGATTACGAAATAACACTACATAATTCCAGAAAATAAACTAGTCATCCTTATCTTATCATTACCGATTGAGACTGGCGTCTCGAGTAAATTTGTCGTCCGAGTCACTTCATAATTCTTGGTCAGTAAATTGCATATTTAAGATCACGTTGGATTCGTAGAAACTAGATAAGTCTGTTTGACGTTGGTTTTAATAGCATATATGTAGTGTAGGGTTGTGATATTAACTGACAAGTGTGTTATTATATTATATTAATCCAGTGTGCGTAGGGAGTAATTTGGGAGTGACATACTCGAATAAGTGAAACGGGCTATTTTAAGAAAATTTGATTTGGTCAATTTTTTTTAATGGATTATATAAAACATTTTATATTTATTTAATAGATTGATAAGAAAATAATCAAATGAAATGGAAATATATTTATTTATTAATATGAGTGAGTTATTTGGGTATGTCACTCCCTATCCTATGCATGCCGGGTTATATACATGTCAAGTCAGTGAAATTACATGATGGTTAATAAGAATTGTCGTTGTGCAGTGCATAGATTGATTATTGACTTTTGTATAACCAATATTACCAATTTTGTATCGGCGAGATCGTTGAATCTCTTATTATGAGTGCGAAGGATCTGTGGATACGTGATCTCATTACTATTTACGGATCTATATTGATTGTCACGTCCGTGTTAATATTTTGGATCACCAAGAAATGGTCGAAATTTTGCGAGAATTTATATCGCTCTTATTTATTGGGCTTCGAGATGGAATGTGCCGAGCTTGCCGGGTCACATAAAAAGCGACTTTTTAAAAATTTGAGATATACAGAATCGAAGGATGAAATTTTGAAAATAATGGGCAAAGTTCGCATTCTTGAGATTGGCGTGAAAACAGGTTGGGATAGAATGTATATAATTTTTTAATTTTTTTTATACCAAAAAATTTGTTCCCTCAAAAAAGGTAACAATATACAATACTATCCTGACGGGACTCATTTGATCTGCGTCGATTGGAATCGAAAGTTGGGCGATTATTTAATCAATGGAGAAAGATCTTACGAATTTTCGCATATTACTATTGAACGTTTAATGATCGGCGATGGTAGCTCACTCAAAGGTATTCCATCGGGCTGTGTAGACGTTGTTGTAACTACGAGATCACTTTGTTCGACCAGATCAGTTAGGTCGACTCTTCGTGAAATATATAGAGTCTTAGCACCGGTAAGAAATTTAAGGTTACCGAGACCTGAACTATTCGTGAAGACTTATATGACAATCTTTTATTTCACAGGGTGGAACTTATCTGTTTTTTGAACACACAATGGAAAATGATAAAACCTTTATCAGGTGGTTGCAAAAGATACTCACAAAAACTGGGATCTGGCCAGCATTGTTTGGCGGCTGTCGTCTAGATTCAAATCCTATTAAAGACATTGAAAAGACAGGTTTTCAGGAAGTCGCATGGAATCCCATAACACTTCAAGGTTATGTTTCTCAAGGTTTTCATTTAACTTTGACACGACGCCACGTCGTTGGTACAGCTAAACGCTGAATTAAAGAAGAAAATGAATCACCAGAAAATAAAGACGCATCGATTGTTAAAATATTATTTATTCAGGTCGTTAGTTACCGTAGGCAATTCTGATACAGAAAAATAAGAAGGCGAAGCACAACTCCAAGAATTGAAAATCTAATAAATAGTTTGACAGGTGGATCATCAACTTCAGTTACGTCTTTTTCCGATAAACATATCATTAATGGCTGTACAGAATACTGTAATAATAATAATAATCTTTGTGAGTTTTGCTAAATAAGTAACGCTTTGGCTGGAAGAATCACAGGGATGAAATTGAAAAGTTGGAGTTGCTCCTCTCTCTCTTTTGAATGTACATTAATTTTTTTTTTATTAGAATATAAATTAGGAACATTTTTCTCTTTTTCACTGATAATACGGTCCACAGTATTTAGTATGAATAACCAATTCTCGCCGAGAGTCACTCAAAACTGGGATAAGTTTGAATAAAGGATTTACAGGATATATTAGTAATTAAAAATATAACATTTTTTTCCTATTTATCTTTTTAACAAAATTCACTGATTAAGTTACCAAGGCTTTATATTAATAGTACCGTAGGACGTTTATAAGACTTTCTTCTACGAATCAGTCAGCAACATTAACTGTAATTAATTAATTTAAAGCTATTTAACGCATATTACAAAATATTAAGGTATCTAATAACCTAATGATTACAACAATGTACAGTCAAATATATAATTTATAAATGATACAGTGCCTAATATTTAGTAGTCGTCAGATTCTGAATTTTGATGAAAAGTTATCGCTTGATAAACGACAGGTTTTTCAACTTCAGAACTTTTCTTGCCAACTGATATCCGCATGGTATCTTCTGTAATACTAATTTTTTTAGATTTTTCAAAATTGTCACGCGACGAACTAAAGCTAATGAGAGATTCGTCGGAAGTATTATTAAAATATTTTATTAATGTTAACGATCCATTAGGCTTGATTGATTTTGTTTCATTCGTTAATTTTGCGCATGTCGTATTTATTTGAGAATTGTTTTTTGATCTTGTAAATTTACTTTTGGTTGGTGATAATAATTTTGTATATCTTCCGTTTAGGTCACTGGATGAGGATGACATGTCCGAAACGTTGTTTCTGTATTTTCCACGAAATTTTGATAAATTCATAGTTTTTTCATTGACATTCTTTGGTAAAACTGATTTTTCCTGAACATCTTTGTCTAGTTTTCTCTTTTTAAGAATCGAACCAATCGATTTTTGATCCACGATAATTCCGTCAGTTGAATCAGACGTGGAATCTAATGACGCTGGGAGCACTCTAGTACACTGCGAAGTGCATTCAGCTTTTTTCAAAAGCGGCGTCTGCGATTTTCTCGGTGAGGTAGATTTCGCATTTTCTGGTTTCAAACCGTTTTCATAAATAAGTCCTTTACTTCTTGTAGATATCATTGCAGAATTAGAAGTCATGACTGTTTCATCAAAAGATTTCTTGGGTAATTTTTTTAAATTGGATCGCCGATTTAATGTCACGAGTGGAGAAGTTTTCTTTTTAACACGTGACACTGCAGATGAGTCTGATGATATTAATGAATTAGACGATCTAAGTTTTCGTGATTGAACAGAATGGCCGCAATTTTGCAAAGTATCGGAAGACTCGCTCATATTTTCTGCACTTCCACATAGTCTATTTCTTGTAGTTCTCTGAATTTTTCTAGTCCTCCAACCAGTTTCTGTACACAAAATCGGTAAAGTCTTACTACGACTACGAGTGATTCTTTTAGAATTGTATATTATATCATTAACTGTTAATATTTCTCTAGATTTTATTGTGCTGGAAGTGTCTGATCCTTTTCTACTGTCTTTGCTTAATATTTCACTGGAACTGTAGTCGTTTCTTTTAGTTTTCTCCATTTTATTGGGGACATCTGATGATTGTTCTTTAACATTACTAGATTTCTTAAGGGAAGAAGCCCTACTCCTCGTTATTCTTGTTGATGAATTCGTACTCGATGTGTCAGAAATATTGCAAATTTTTCTCATTGATTTCCTTCGCTTATTCTTTTCAGTAGATTTGACAACATTGAAAATATCATCATCCTCATTGGCAGATGACATTAGATCTAAAGTTAGCCAATTAGCACTCTGACTAGACTTCAAAATAGATTCACTGCAATCTCCACTCGACATGCAAATACTCTTTGTTGATGTTCCTATAGTGACAATAGTAGTCGAACCATTCTTTGAGGAATTGCTATTTATCATTGTCCTGGGATTTTTAATGATATCAATTTCTTTTGTTATGTCACTGGTGGAAGATTCCTCTGAGCAGGATAAACTATTGTCTAATGCATTGTTACTGTTATTGTGAAACTTGCTAAGGAGTTTCTTAGTAAATTTAACGACTTTCAATTGTTCTGATAATTTTTGACATTCTCTTGGCATTTCCTTAAACTCGACAACTTTACTTTTCTTGCCAGAATTTTCATATTTTCTAATTTTATTAGGTAATATGTTTGAAGGCAACCTTTCCAATCGTATGATTAATTTTTCAGCATTCGCTATTGCTTCCCTCTTGGTCTCTTCAATGCTTTTAATGTCGCTTATGTAGCTTTTTATTGATGATGACGTATATGATATCTCGTCATCGTCACTTTCCTGCATTCGATCAACTTGCTCTTGGGATCTTTTACGTAGAGTCATTTTAATATTACTCTTAGACATATTTGATCTAATTTGTCTGTTTGCACTTCTTAAAACCCTTTTAAATTTTTTTTTCACTGGATCCACTTTGGGCTGCCAATTTGTTTTTGATTGATTTTGCAAATCTACACTCCTTGGCAATAATCTTACCGAAGACTTAGATATCTTTTCAGTTTCCGATCTTCGTAATTCCAACGACGGAACTATTCTATCACGAGTTTCTGATTCTTTCATGATTTCTGGAACTTCAGCACCATCGATGGCTTCTTGATCCATTTGATGTTCGGGACGCTTATTCGACGCTTCAATTGACATTCTCAATTTCAACGCATCTTCGAGCGCTGCGCTGTTGTTATTATTCTCACAATCAATATCTTCTTCTAGTGGATTTTTACTACTATCAAAACAATGCTTCACAATATCAAAATTATCATTACAACGGCTATCGTTCAATGTCTTTGATTGTACTGAATTATCAGTGCACTTGCACATAATAATTGTACTCTGATTACTATCAACTGTTTCTACATAGGAACATTTCGTAATGGAATACGTAATGGCATTATTATTGGCACTTCTTATCCGCTCTTCCATGTCCAACAAATTCTGTTTTGTCAGTGTACATTGGTTCACCGGATTTTTATCCTCGATTGTCGTATTACGTCTTTCCGATGTCATTAATTTCATCCATGATTCAACGTCTATTCGTTGTAGTCGAACTACAGGATTCAAATTAGCAGATAGAACTTTCCATGTTTCACCCAAGTTACAGGGAGCAATCGCTGTATCTTGCTCCTTAGCTGCTGTGACTTCCTGAAGTTCTGTGGCGTCATTCACGGATTCGTTGTTAGGTATAGTAGAGTTAATTGACGTACTAGGATCACTCTCATGACTGGTTTCACCGAGAGTTGACGAAAGCAATGATGCTCTTTTCATTTTCATCCGCGCTCGCATTTTGGCGCGCCTCATTATCATCGAAGTTTTATCTTGTGTAGAATGAGGAGTTTCCAAAGCGGGGTGTAAACTTTGTTTAGCCTTTACAGCTTCTTTGATTGGAGATAATTTACCAACGTTCTTGACAACAGGAGTGATAAGATCCACTGGTGAGTTTCTGTCTGTATATAATTTTCTGCGATGCAATGCTTTTGATGCAGCGTTGTCTGCTCTGGCCATTCTTCGAGTTCGACTTTTCTTCAGCGATTTTTTCATTGAAACACGCTGAGATGTTTCTTCACTGGAATCGCTCTCCAAATTATTAGCATTCTGAGCCCTGTATGCGGTTGATGTTGACTGGGAAGGCACATCCAATATATCGGGTTTCTTGGAACTATATTGAGCTGTTTTATTGTAAAATGTATTATTGAAAAGTGGGCTTTTCAATAATCTTTCAAAATGAACCGATGTTAACGAGCAATTTAACTCGTTATCCGTCTGTGTATCGTCAGATAATGAATTTTCTTTTTCATTGTCCAAAATTAAAGGTGATCTTGTATTTTTATTATTTTTCAGTGGACCACTAGGACGTTGTGAGTTCCTGTTATGGAATATAATTTCAGTTGTTTCGCTATGAATATCTGATGCCACTGTTTGAGGTTGCAAAATAGATTTCGGGACAGGTATTGGAGTTTTACATTGATTTATGACGATGGCAGCATTACCCGATGCATCTGCATTATTATAAGGCTTTGCACCTTCCATAATAGCAATGGTATCAGCTTTCTTAGTGGTATTTGCGTTCGATAAGATATAAACAGCAGTATCTATTGAACTGCTGGAGGATGTACAACGAACGGCTGGTTGAATATTATCACACTGAGCCAATTTAAAATGATTAGATGCTGACAGTGGTGATTGTTCGTATTCACTCAGGGATGATCCAGGATCAGAGTGATTATTCTCATCCAGTGCTTTGTAGGGTGGCATTCCAGTATCTACCCAGTACTGTACTTGGTAGGAAGGTTTTCGCATAGGTAAGCGAGGCTCTAATTCATGAGATTTATTATTTTCTTCAACAGGTTCAAACGTGTGAATATCAAGTTCTGTTTCATCTGAAACCTATATCAAATTGAATATAAAGAGCACCTAACATACTATATAATTTGAAATATATTTCATAAAATATTACTCAACTTACATTTTCTGAATACTTTAGGAACAGTTTGTTCCAAACTTCCTTACGCTTCAGAATAATTTCCTCCGGAATATTAAATATGGAAACATCTTCTTCTTTTCTTCCTGTTATCCTGGAATATATGTTATTATAACCAGAAGTCAAGGTAAATGATTTGATATAAAATTATATCCAGAAAAAAAAACAACTACCGATATCAACTTTTAGGCTGTTGTAGATTTTGTGCAGATAACGAGGCAAGAAATAATTTTATTGGTAATCGATCCTTTAACATATATATTAATGTACTCCTAAGAACACTAAATCCAACAAGAAAGTTGGCAGCCTAAATCTTGAAAAAAAAAAATACCTTAGCTTTTCCTGAACATATACAAAAATATTGCACAACAATTACTTAAATTCATATCTGAAGTTATTTTAGACTATTGATCCAAATCAATGTGAACGTAACCCACAGGAACTTTGAAAAATATAAAAAAAAATACAAGAGACTTACCTACTGATGCCTTGGATGTACGACTGGGATAAAAATTCATTATTAACATCAATATCATCGAACTCTTCTTCCATAATTTTTCACATTGAACTCACAAAATAATATGACACTTGTTAATGTTATATTACATTTATCAAGAAAACTTTCATATTGAAATACTTAAATGTGCATACCACCACTTACTAAACAGAAATGACAGTAGGATTGACAGATTTGAAGGTTTAAGTAACATTGTTAACATAACATAACATTACCGTTTAACAAATCCGTAATTATTATTTAAATAATCGCGTCCAAACGCTACAGAAATAAATACATAAAAGAAAAAAAGAGCGGTATCTAAACAATTCGCTAGCATTTTCAACGCCATACACCATTGAAGGTTAGTGCGTTCCAAAGATGATCATTTGGAACAAAAACGTAACGGAATTCGTACAGAGATGAGTAGGGAGATGCACAACGCTACGGTTTTAGGCGGTACCAAAATCATGCCGCTAAATCGTAGCGGCAAGTCTGGAAGTAGGATTCTGTGATCATAGCTTCCGTCGACAATGCGAATCCCGTCTTAACCGAGTTAAACGTGAACACGAACGCATAGCTTGGCGGGCAGAGGTTCTCCGGTACTCACCGCTGGTTCCCAAAGCAACTCTTAGAACGAGACCGGGAAATATAGAACTTTTCAAGAATTATTGAAAAAGCTTATTGTTGAAATATTTTTAAGACATTTTTAAGAAAGTGCCAACTTGACACCCGTGTAACACCTCAATTTTTACTAAATATTATTGGATCTTGATTTACTTTCAAAATTTATTCAAAATATAAAATTGAAGCTAAATAAAAATCTCGCAGAATATACGGAGTAGATAAAATTTGAATTGAAATTGTAGAATATCGAAAATAAATTAAATTAAATTTGAAATATTAATAAATTAGGTGTTTGTAACATTAAAATAAATAATTAAATCAATAAAGTAAAATATTAACACTCAGAAACCGGAAATTCAGGCCAAGCACATAAATTTGAAATATTAATAAATTAAGTGTTTGTAACATTAAAATAAATAATTAAATCAATAAAGTAAAATATTAACACTCAGAAACCGGAAATTCAGGCCAAGCACATTTAGAAATTATTGGGAGTTGCCCAAAATTGTATGCGCGCAAATTCGTCGCGGCAGGACTCTGAGAGTGGGAGATGGCGGAGAGTGTGGGTGAGCACTGGAGTTTTTCGTTGCCGTGAATCTTGACTAGGGGTAGACCTTTCGCGTTTAACTTGTCCCTTTCGTGTTTAACTTATCTTAGCTTTTTCGCGTTTAACTTCACCTTACCCCCTTGTGCGTTTTTCTTGTCCCTCGACCTGACTTCCTTTCCTTCCTGAGGTTTTTCCCCCCTAGTCCTGTGCGCGAAAGCCGCAGGACTCGGGGGTTTTCCTCAGTAAAAAAACAAACACGGTCCCCTATGGGGCCTCGGAGGGGTCGTAGCTCCCTTCAGGAGAGGCAGGAACTCACAGAAATGGGCGTGGAGGGGCCCATTTCAATTTGAATTTAATTTATTTTCGATATTCTACAATTTCAATTCAAATTTTATCTACTCCGTATATTCTGCGAGATTTTGATTTAACTTCAATTGTATATTTTGAATAAATTTTGAAAGTAAATCAAGATCCAATAATATTTAGTAAAAATTGAGGTGCTACACGGGTGTCAAGTTGGCACTTTCTTAAAAATGTCTTAAAAATATTTCAACAATAAGCTTTTTCAATAATTCTTGAAAAGTTCTATATTTCCCGGTCTCGTTCTAAGAGTTGCTTTGGGAACCAGCGGTGAGTACCGGAGAACCTCTGCCCGCCAAGCTACACGTTCGTGTTCACGTTTAACTCGGTTAAGACGGGATTCACATTGTCGACGGAAGCCATGATCACAGAATCCTGCTTCCAGCCTTGCCGCTACGATTTAGTGCCATGGTTTTGGTATCGTCTAAAACCGTAACGTTGTGCATTTCCCTAGTCATCTCTATATCGTGAATTGAAAATGAGACTGCATGTTAATTTTACGATTGTGCGGGAAAACTGACAGATTTTCCCGCGTAATGTTCCGACCGATATAAACAAGACGCACGAGAAATTGACTGACTGAATTTATTTGATGCGCATACAAAATGAATGTGGTTCGTGCTATTAATAGAAGACAAGAAGGTTTTGGTAAGTCGTATCATCCGTAAAATCATTAAATTCGTTTATTCTCTTCATTTGAGAGGTTACAACAATGAATTCTTGATGATCTGTAATTGTCATCTGCCAACAATGTTTCCTAGACGATTTAATACCCTAAGGATATTTTAACATTAGAACTCTATGCTATGAATTTGTAGATTAATCTTTTCTTTCATGACTTCATATCAAAGTACCCTTTTCTTTTTATTTCAGAATCGATAAAAGACTACGATATTGTATTGTACAGATTAAAATGCTTTAGGAATGATGTATACCATGGAATATTACCAACTACAAATGCACCTGATTTTAATCCTGAACCACCTGTATTGGCATGTCGTTTTTGTACAACACCAGGGTACGAACACATTCTTGCATTGGCTAATGAGGATGGTAAGGTTGCCTTACAAGATACTACCATTAACAGAGAACCAAATCAAGTGCTAGAAGGAACTCAAGTATGTCAATAATTGATATCTATATTATTATCAACATGATGTCAAGTATTGTTTTAAATAATGATATATTCTAGGCACATTGCAATGCAATATTTGATGTAGCATGGATGCCTGGAGAACTAAAACTAGTTACTACATCAGGAGATCACACTGCCAGATTGTGGGATGTAAGCAGACAAGAAATATCACAGATTGATTGTTTTCATGCACATACCCGAAGTGTCAAAACAGCAGTTTTTCGACAACAAGATAAAGGTATTTTAATTTACAATGCCATTCTGGCAAGATAAATCTGAATTATAATTATGACTATAGTATAATGCAGAACACATTTATTACAGCTGTATTTGCAACTGGAGCTCGCGATGGTGCCATAATGATCTGGGATATTCGAGCAAATCACAATGATCTACCAAAACCAGACAATTGCATCTTTAATGCTCATGGTATGCGGCAAACAGGAAGTACAAAATACCATCGTCGTGCCCTTTCAGCAGCTTCAAGAGCGCAGAGTATCACTGGTCTCGTCTTTCAAGATGACTTCACATTACTTTCCTGTACAGCTGGCGATGGGTAATGTTTCCACTGATTTGTATCTTGTCATATGTCATATCAATTGTAACTTTCTGATTCTTGAAAATCATGCAATTCCTAATTCATCTTCTTAGATTAATAAAAGTATGGGATTTACGAAAAAATTATACAGTGCATAAAAGGGACCCTTTAGCCAAACACGTGATGAACTATGCAGGTGGTAGCACGAGAAACGGTTTTACGTCGTTACTAGTCTGTCCAGCTGGAATAACACTTTACGCAAGCTGCATGGATAATATCATATACGCCTATAACATAACATCTTATAATCCTAAGCCAGGTAAATCAGAATTCCATTTAGGCAAATACATTATGCATATTGCATAGAGTTCATGATTAACACAATATATTACAGTGGCAGAGTTTTATGG
Source organism: Cephus cinctus (assembly GCF_000341935.2). NCBI lineage: Eukaryota > Metazoa > Arthropoda > Insecta > Hymenoptera > Cephidae > Cephus > Cephus cinctus. The sequence goes on from NW_014333409.1 coordinate 185,469, forward strand.
GCATAAAAATTCTACTTTCTACGTAAAGACATGCTTAAGTCCTGATGGTCGATACTTGGCCAGTGGATCAAGTGATGAGTTAGCTTATATTTGGCATACTAATAGACCTGGTGGTCCACTGGTAAAACTTTCAGGACACACAGAAGAAGTTACATGCATAGCATGGTGTAGTGTTGGAGAAACTAAAGTAAACCTATTCAGCCTACAACGTTATTATTTATAATGACAATGTTGATACTTCTTTTTATACATATCTTTACAGATAGTAACTTGTTCAGACGATTCTTGCCACAGAATATGGCGGGTAGGCCCCGAATATAAGATAGACAACGCAGAAGTTCAAATACAAGGTGAAGCTGAGGCTGTATTTAATACAAATAAGGTAGGACATCCGGGGTTAGAAACTACACCTACCGTATCACGTCGATGGATTATTAATCAAGAACGTACACCAGGATCTGATTCAAATCCTGGTAAGAGAATATTTCATTTAATAAAAGGAAAATTGTCTAAGTGTTAGACAGAGTAATAATTTGTAACTTATTTTTCTTTTTTGTAGGCATTAATACACCCATTCATCCAAATTCTGATGATATATCAGATACAAATTGTACTTCCTGGACTCGTGACAGCACAAATTCTTCCAAAAGAAATTACTCTCAAATTTCGTCCCGGGAATGTATTACAGACAGTAAATTTAAATCAATCCTGTCACCAATTCACGAGAATATAGAGCCTTTAGCGAAACGTGCTCACTTGGAAAATCGTGGAGCACGCAGGCTATTTAGTCCAGGAAGTGACAGTGAAACAATACTGAACAGAGGATACGATTCAGATGAGCCAGGACCTAGTTCTTCAATCCCAACCAGGAAGATAAATAGTCATCTCTTTTCACCAACTTTGAACCTACCAAACTTTGTTATTGACGGTACGGCGCCGCATCTTCTACAAATGTCACCACAAAAGTGCAAGGAGAATATGGATTGGTTGACAAAGATCAGGAAGGAACGGTACGAGCAAAAAATTGTCAAAGTTACAAATGATAAAGCAAGTAGTCCTAAGGCCCAATTGACTCCAGCTCGAAGGACAGGTAGATCAAAATCTACGGAACCACGAAAAGTGCCTAAGAGTCCATCAATTTCATTACTCAATTTCTTTAAAATTACTGGTAAGGAATGCGACAAGGAACTGTGTTCAGAAAAACCCTGCGTTATCTCCACCCAAACAGAATCCGAACAACAGCGATGAACGTTACATGGTCTGATAAACCGGAATTAAATATTTAAGAGACACGTCGACCCGCAGTCAATAATACTCGTGACCCGTGATGATGCGTGATACAGGGGTGATAAGTGTTGAAAAATGACGAATGCCTCAGTTCCTTTTTTTTTAAGAAATGAACAATATCAGTCTCATTTATCATGTTATTCACGAAATGAGAATTTACTGAAAAAGTTCCTAGGCCATTTGGAAATAAATATTTCCTTTATCTATCATCTGACAGCTTGCGAATGATCACGTATCAATTTTTATCACATCTAAACTTTCTGAGATTCATTCACAGATGATATATATTACGAGGAAATCGAAACCCGGAAGAAGCTGAGACTGAGCAAATCTATGAAAACCGTTTTTAAAATAAATTATTTTTTTATAATAAATATACGTTGCCAAAAGTAAACAGTGTATTATACAAAGTTAAGCATTAAAACATATCTCGTAGTCAGAATTTCGAATGTAATTATTGTGTACAGAAGTTCATTTTGTATGAACTAGGATTTAAGATAGACCTTAAAAATTAATTCGTATTGAAAGGAGTATTACGAGGCTCTCTGCCTTTTGGAACGCGAATCAAGTGATCGATTCCAAATCATAGTCACTATATGATATTTATGTAAAAGAATGTTAATAAAATATATTTCAAAAGAAATTCACTTAATTTCTATGTGCTATCTTATTTATTAAACGAACTGCCTGACGATGGACAGAATATTTTTACAGTCCTAGGAAGTAAACGAATTTTAATAGGTTTCAATTCGAATTCCTCATTGTCTATTGAAAACATTTCTTCTTTTTCCCTCTGTAAGGAATATTGTTCCATGTTAATATGCCTTTGTTCCTAAAATAACACTTACAAAATTATACAATTTCACTCACCGAGATGTCTTCAGCTTTCTTCGGATGAAGCTCAATATCCTTAGCCTCCACTGTGTGATTCACTAATGTTTTGTTTCCATGTACACGTTTCCATCCTTCAGCAACGAATGTTGCATAACTAACGCTCTTAGGACCTTCAAATAAAATTTGTATTATTACTGTTGCTTGTATTTGATCTATTTAAAATTACCATAAACATTCAGATAAAATTTATTTACCTAATTCTACTTTTACTGCTGGTACTGCTGGTGCTTTTACTCCTTTTGCATTACTAGTTGTTACGTGAACTTCTGATGCAGCAATTGGCATCTCGTGAACCTCACCGCATTTTTCATTTGTTATTTTACTGTAATCCACTGTGGAAAGTACAGTTTATGTTATATAAAAAATGAGGAATTCTCAATTGATATTAATCGAATTCTAAGTAATTACCAGATGGCATGGAAGTTCTTTTTGGTAGAAAGGAATGCCACCATCTTCTTTCCAAAGTAGAATTACTAGTAGTTTGGTGTTCATAATAGCAACGAGAACAACCGTCGCAAGGTTCCGTGTATCGAATTACACCATCACAATCCCAATTTAAATCTCCTTTATATCCATTAAATACATATGTAGCGTACCTACGATTTTCGGATGCATGTAAAATGGTATGTTTAATGCATTGTTCAACGATATATAATAACTGTAAAGATGAGACTTACTTTCGAAGTGACCCCCAGTACCAGTATTTATTGACACGTGCATTAGCATCTCGCCAAGCACCCCATTCTAGAGCACCAACTGCATACACAGGTTTCATGGGCTTCTCAGGATCTTGCTATAACATATATGCAATTAATTTATACGTTGACATGCCTATAATATAAGACAGTATGAATTTGGATTTACTTACTTTGAGCACTTGCACTTCGACAACATCAATCATTTTAGTTTCTCCTTTTACAACAGCCATCGTGGCTTCTGCCATTTCACGAATGTGGGAATGATCCTCATATCCGTGAAATATAGAATCTGCTACTCTATTCACTTGACCCAAAGGAAGTATACCAATTGGGCATTGCCGTACTAAACTCAAATCGACATTGTACTTCCGCATAATTCCAGTAACAACATCTGACAATGTGCCATCACCACCTGCTACAATTATGGCATCAGTCTGAGTATTCAAATTCGTCACTAAATTCCGTGCATGACCCTCTGATTCTGTCTGTAATATTGTCACTGCTATTCCAGAAAGATGTAGCAATGGCTCACAGTAATCCTTGAACAGTTTCTCAGCTTTCCTGCAATATAGGATTAATGGATTCTATATATGATACGTAGTAATACTTCTACAGAGATTACATTGCAATTTTACTACACAAACCTTTTATGAGCCACAGGATTTAATATAACTGTGACATGCCGTGGCTTAATATGAGTAGGCAGTGGCTCATCTCCATATTTGACTGCCTCTTCGCAGTATTGCCTCATCAATTGTTCAGTACTGAAAATATTCAATAATAATAATTAAAAATTGAACATAAGGTTAAGAACACAGTAATCCCTGAAATTAATTAGAACAATGTACCACATACGTACTCATAAGAATCGACACTATACGAGACTCCATAAGAAAGAGCTGCTGCAGCAAATGTTGACTTTTTCCAATTATTCCGTATAACTTTAAAGAATTTTACTATACGAGCCATTTTTAAAAACTTTTAGCATCGCGCTTTAGATGATATTTAAACGCCATGCGATACCAGCACCGGCTGTTGTTGATTGAATGAAGTCGTAACAAAATCTCTTATGATAAGAGGAATAATGCGTTCAATAGAGAATGGAGGCTCAGTATCAGATTTTATTCAACTGAACGTTTGATAATAAATGATTAAGTAAAATGTAAGTGCAACTAATATGTAAAGCGCTATGAATATTAGATCTTAAGTAAATGCATTTATCTGCCGACGACATACATAGGTGTCATGTAATAAATGAGGCAGAGTGGCTAAAACGCAATTGAAAACTCTGTCGACGCAGTGAAAACGTCAGCTCACAGCACTACTCCATCTGTAGCTTTTAGGTCACTGTTTCGTGTTAGCGGTATTCAAGAAACTGTTCATCGGGTGCGTATCAGCCTTAGTTAAAGCCTTCCACAAAAATAAATAAATTTATATAATCATTAATTGCGCCGATTATTGCTTTTACATTTTGAGTATGTCACACGATACTGCAAGCTCTGTTAATTTATCTTGGCATATTTCTAATTCCTTGTTAGCTATGTTATCTTTATTGTTCTTTATTTTAGTTCAACTTCTTTAATATCATACCATAACATTAAAGAGCTGAAGATTGATTTAGTTGATGCTGATAGCCCAAATTAAGGGTTTTCTATAGTCCGTTTATTGATAAAAATAGTAAATAGCATGAAACTGCGAACATAACTTTCTACTTAACTTACTTTTTAGATTCCAGAATTATATTGCAGGACGAGTGAAATAAAAATCAGCAAACATATTTACCTTTTATAAGAACATATCAGTCAAAGAGATTGAAAGAGGTCATAATTGTCTTTTTTTAATGTCACATGAAATTAAATGAATATGGACACTGATGACAGAGGAAAGGATCTCAAAAGTGAGAAGATTGAACCTTCTGCACAAGAAACAATAGAGTCTTTAGAAACTACTGCCGATACTAAGAATACCAATAATGTAGAAAAGTCTGGAAAATCTATAGACAACATTGACAACACAAGTAATGAGATATTAAATTCATTGGAGAAATCAATGGATAAAAAGAAAGATTTAACAATTGGAAATGGACATCCAATGAATGTTTCAGAAATGAAAAAGACAAATTCCACACGTCGTTTGTCAAATGAAAACGATCCACACACCTCGAGTAGTGATCAGAGTTCATCAAAAAGAAGTATCTCTATAGGTATTTTAATAATCTTATAGAAGAAGATCATATGTACAATATCTTGAAATTGCTGAACCTTACAAACATTAAATCTGTAGCAGAACCTGGAAGTGGAGATACTGATACTTCTATGGAGAAGTCAGGTAACAGTTCCGAAGAAGATTCTAGTAAACGTCAAAGAACCAGTGAGAGTCCTAATGATCTACCTACTGTTGATGACAACTGTGCTGGAAGTAGTGCAAGAGGCAATACAAGCTTATTCCATAAATTGAAGTTTAAAGTGAAAAATCGCAATTACCGTATGAAGGAATATCCAGAAAGTGAATTCGGTGAGGGATCAAATCAAATGGTTGTGGATGAATCCATTTCTAAAGGACGAGGTATATTTCTGACTATCTATTTAAATTGTAAGATACATTTTTTTTATATCATATCTACATTACAGTATTAGGTGTTGGCGAAACATCAAATGGTCAAAATACAGTGGCACAAGCTAATGATGACTCTGATGATGACAATATAGATGTCCCATTAAATGAGCTTCTTGAGCACGATTCAGATTCCAGTAGTGATAATCTAGATCAGGAAGGTGAGCAACGAGATTGGATCTTAATTACAAAAATCAATTTTCATTCAAATACTTATATGTGGGCAATAAATATCACTTATAAGGTAAGGATGATTCTAATGAGTGGACTACAGCCAGCGAAGAAGATTTGGATGAGGAAGAGGCAGTGATGCGAAAGCAAAAGCCCAAGCCAAATTGGTTAATGGTCCAGGAGATCATTAATCGTCAATTAGGAAATAATCCACTTTTTCAACGCAAATTCTATGGTTCACTGCATGTCGTGGAACGGCTAGAACTTATGTACAAGTTAAAAGGGCATCAGGTATCATGATTTAAAATAAAATCAATATGAACGTATCTATAATTTATTTGAGATCGACAAAACAATTACTTTGAATATTCCTTCAGGGCTGTGTTAATGCACTGAGTTTCAATCAAAAAGGTAATCTAATTGCCAGTGGATCTGATGACTTGGAAGTTGTTATTTGGGATTGGGCTACAGGAAATTCACAACGTATCATCCAGAGTGCCCACAGAAGTAATATATTTCAGGTAATATTCATAATAAAATCAAATCCATAAAATTCCATATAACGTACACGCTATTCCGTTACTCGACAGGTGAAATGGTTACCACTGGATATGGAATATCTTTTAGTAACTGCAGCTCGTGATGGGCAAATTCGATTGAACGATCTCCACGCCAATATCTCCAAGAAGTTAGCATCTCACCGAGGAGCTTGTCACAAAATTTCAACACATCCGGATACTCCTCATGTGGTCCTTTCCGCTGGAGAAGATGCCAAGGTGCTATCTATAGACGTGCGCCGTAGTAAACCTACCAAGTGAGTGTTTGATAAACATTTAATCCTTCTGAATACTAAGAAGATGGTTTTTTGTGTAGACTTTTAACTGTCAGGGAGGCCTCAACAGATGTGCGGCTGTATAGCATTCACTCCAATCCTTTAAACAGTAATGAGTTCTGTGTGGGAGGTCGTGATCATTATGTCCGCGTATATGACAGACGAAAAGTTACAATACCACTTTATAAACTTTGTCCACGCCGTTTGGTACGTTTTATTTATTTAATGAAACAAATTAAGAAGTTAATACGAAATAAAAAGCCTCAAATATATATTGTTTCTTATAGATTGGCAATAAATATGCTCACATCACATGCGCTGTGTACAATTACAATGGGACCGAAATTCTTGCCTCATACAATGATGAAGATATTTATCTATTTGACTTGTCAGTTACCCAGTCTGGTGAAGATTTTGCTCAGAGATACCAGGGTCATAGAAACAATGCTACTGGTACGTATGGATTTTGAGAATTACAAAGCAATGATTTATATATTTATATTGTTACAGTAAAGGGCGTTAATTTCTTTGGACCAAAGAGTGAGTTCATAATATCAGGATCTGACTGTGGTAACATTTATATATGGGATAAAAATACAGAAGCTATAGTGAAGTGGATGCTTGGTGATGAACAAGGAGTGGTAATATATCAAGCGTCATAAATTTATCTGTTAGATTCCAACATGCTCTGACATAACTCTTTTTTAGGTGAACGTTTTAGAACCCCATCCACATATTCCAATTTTGGCGACAAGTGGTCTTGATTACGATGTCAAAATTTGGATACCTTCAGATGAGAAAGTTCCTGACATGACTGGTCTACAGAACGTATGTTCTAATAAATGTTAATTTAATTATGGTTAGTACTTGTATTTTTGCGCAATATTTTCACAAATAATTTTTTCTACCCAGTGTATTAAGTCTAACTTGAGAAGGAGGGCGGAGGATACAGCATGTATCACATCAAATGTATTTGCTGGTCATATGCGTCGATTCTTACAAAGGCACATGCGTCGAACAGTGAGAGTAAGAGTAAGTGTTGTATCTTACAGACAGAAAGAATTGATACAATTATATTTTGATAAAGTTACCTAGAAAGGTCTTTGGCTATAAGTTAATATAGACAACCTTGTACAATTAGATATAAAATTGTGAATTGTAATTTTTATAGAATTACATGGAACGATTAGCCAACCAGGTGCCAGATACTAGAATGGTCACTGATATGGATTCATCTAGTGATAACGACTCTTCGACTTACAGTGGCAGTCAATCGGATTTTGAGAATGATACAAGAATACAGTGTGCTCCTTCCTAAATAAAATTGGGTATGCATTATTTTCTACTGTAATTCTGGTGTCATCTTGTTTTTCTGAAGATTTGTAAACACACGTAATGATTAAGAGGTGTTAGGAATACTAACACACGTAAAATTAAGATGCTAATTCTACGATCCCTTCATCAATCGGAACAGTGATATAAAGATAATCCTGAGTTTTATGATCCTGATATTATATAAAATACTTGTAACGAAGATGAATGAAAATCCATCCGATAACGAAGTGTACAGTATTATATATTCAGAGAAAAATGGTTAAGAAGTTTTGTTTCCAGATAAACTTAGAACCTCACAATATTTGAATGAATTTTTTAGATTAATATCTCGGTTACAAAATTGTTCAAATGTTACATGGAAGATTGATACTGATTGACAATCCTCTATTGTATACTAATGCCTTGCGATGAATGAATTTTTATCAGAGATTAAATAGTACTAGGTCATTTTTATATTTTTCAAGTATACAAATTTTAGAGCTGTTTATAGATTACACTTCGTTTTTTTTTTCGCTAATTAAGTATTTTCTTAATTTTTCCAAGTCATAATAATAAGAATATTGTAACATTGTCTTGTTTCCCTCAAAGAATCATACATTGTTTTCATAACGGTCACGTGTTTATGCATATTATAAAATACGGGAAACACCTAATCGTGTAAAGTTATGAAAAATATTGGGGAAACTTTTAGTCACTCAATCGAATTGATGTAAATACGTGAAAAGATTGAGTTTTCAAAAATTATAAATGTTATGTCTAATTTTGTATCGTATAAAAGTTATTTATTTGCTGTCCAAAATAGATAATATAATATTGATATTGTCTTAGATTTACAAGACTGAGTTGGAGTGAGTCTACAGGATGTCAAAAGTTTTGACTCATAGTAGAATTTAAGATTCAATAAAGGGTTATTTCAATAAAAGCTATAAAAAGCATATTAGAATTTATATAGGTTGGATGTCCAAATCAAACACATTAAAATTCATCTGAATATATTATTACGTATGCAGTTATAAGTCTTTTAATATATCAACTTACGTTTTACAATGAAGTAAATAGTAATAAATATCCATGATTCTGATTGGTTCTCATGTTTCTATATGCATTCCACATTGATGCATAGATATTTATAGGTTTTGCTTTAACACTTTATAATCGTATGTACATTTTCAACTTACTGCTTAAAATATACCAATGGAATGAGCAAGACCTGCATAAATATGCAAAGTAGTAGCACCCATGAAGAGTGTGGTGACAGCTTTAATGAAAAGGGATGACCATGGACCAGCCAGTAAAACAGATGTTAAAAAGTCAAGAATTAATGGCCTATAAATCGTTATTAACAGCATACCGACAACTAATGGAACAAGGCCACGACGTAAGTCATGTCTTGACCACAGCCAGACAAGTGTTGCAGTCGTTATATGCTGAACCTGAAGATCAATAAACCAAAATAATTAAATAACAGTTTAATTATTAATTATAAGTTCTACAGAGTAAATAATTTTACCAGATTGATGTTGGATTCTAAACTCTTCTGAATGTATTTCCAGTCAAACTCAGCACCACGTGCACCTACCCATAGCAATAGAAACCTAGTGAGAAGTACCTCTGCACCTGCCCATCCAATACCTGATGTCAAAACTTTAGCATGGCCTTTTCCTGGTATACCATTCAATACTAATAGTATTCCAGCAAGGTCTGCGAGATCAATGGAAGATTTGAGAAATTCCTAAAAGCAGAAGGTTTTTGATAACAAACTATAGGCTGTATTATTCATTGTATCTAATTAAGGAATTGTGTTAAATAACATACTCCAAAAATGTCAAAGCCTTCTTGTCCGACGCTATCGGCTGTCGGAAAAAATGTTGCAAGCGCTAACATTTTAACAAGTTGAGTAAATATGTAGATACCTCCTGCCTGAACACATTTCCAAAAAGCTCCATATTCTGAGCTAAAATGGTTGTGATTATGTTAAATTAGGTTATGATTTGCGAAATATGAAATATAAGATCTTGTCAAGTACTTACAGCCCTGAATATTTATAAGTTAAATAATATGGTACATATACGAGCGCCAGGCAGTTTCCAAAATGATATAGTGTCATTTTTCAGTGATAGTTTTATTATTAAATTCAATCAAATTTTACACCTTAGCGAGAACCATGACTTAATACATATCTAAAAAAACGGTTAGTAGTCGTACAACCTCGTTAGGAAGAGTAGATCTCTGATTGGTCAAAATCCTACGTCATGAAAGATCTGGCCATTCACAAATCTGATTTCTTCGGCGCTCCTTTCATGAACTGACGCGGGAAAATCATGTAAGTGTATGTATGAATATACTTTATCGATAATTTACATAATGTTTAACTTTCTTTTTTCAATTTATGAGGCAAGTAATTATATATTTTATATGGAAATGTATGCTTCACGCTGAACAGTTTGCATTGTCCTTCATTTATTCTCAATATACATGTATAAATCATAATATACACACCAAAATAATCTTAAATAATTTATGTCCAAAGTATGCCATATATGGGAATAATATAAATTAAATAACTGGATTTCACTACAATTACATTGATGAATTAAATTATAAGTTTTAAGCATTGTATCGACGTAGCATCCCCTTTGTATCTGTTTAACTGCCGTAGCAAGTGCAATTTGGGTTGTTTGCAATGAGTAGTGTGTAACTCATATAATGTACAGATGTTTAGCAATACAGCTTCTTGTAAACTCTTTGCTGGATTCCTTGCAATTGCATTTTCCAATAAATGTACTGCTGCTTTCAGTTGTCCAGTATAGAGAAGACATACGGCCATGTTGTTTATTACAGTGATGTTTGAAGGTTCTATCGCTGATGCTTTTTTAAAAGAATTATAAGCTTCTTGAAATGCATTTTGAGCAACTGCAATTAAGCCGTTATCCATATGTTCCCTAACGGTTGTAGGATTTTCTCTACTATCTGTACCAATGGCGAATTTCTTTTCTGCAGCAGAGACATCTCCCAGGAAGAGATATGCTCTACCGATTGCAGAAATCAATATCTGTCTTTGATCAGGAGTCCAATCAAGAGACTCGCATAAATTTTCCAATACATCCACAGCTAGAACGTAATTCTTCATGCCAAGAGCACAATTGACAATGGAAATAAGGATTCTTGACTTTCTTCCAAGCCATAATCTTATTGAATCATCTCGTTCAGCTAAGGAAAACTTTGCTCGACCTCCATCTTCAGCTAAGCCCATTTGTAGATTTCTTATTATTTGTCTAACAGTTGCTAGAATTTTATGAAGATTATCCATAGCTAATTTGGACTTTCCACAATAAGAAGGGATTTCTGCCAGCAGTAATCTAAAGGCAAATGAAGCCATAGAGCCTGGTCTGGTACCATATAATTCAGGATAAAATGTGAAGAACATGTCAGGCTTATCAAGATTTCCAAATGGTCTTGATTCATTCTCCAGAATGTCAATCTGTTTTAATTTAGCAAGCAAAGCAAGTCTAGTAAACCACAGCTGTAGAGAATGTGGAGTATGTTTACTTGGGTGATCTATTTTTCCATATCCTTGTCCATACACTGCGATGAGTCTACCCGTTAGGTTGACAGCAGCTCGATAACATCCAGCATGTATTAAATTTCTCAAACCACGTTCATCCTGAGTCACATCCGAAGCAGTTAAAACATTTCTATGAATATTCTCCTCTTCACCTAAGAAATGAATAGCAGTTTCTTTTGTAATGTCAGGCAAGTCACCCTGAAGCATCAATCCTGGCATGGTAAGATTTATTCTGTCAGGAAAGTTGTTACCAGGAGTCAAGGCCAGCGAAGCAAGTATCTTCCTTGTATGTTCAGAAGGTATCCAAGCATCTCTATGCGAATCACTAGCAGTAACATGATCTGACACACGTTCCGTATCAGAGAAAGAACCATTAAGGAAATCATTAGATGTAGTTACTGACATTGTAGTGAATACAGGATGTGGTGTTGGAGCAGAAACGGATGCGTTAAGTATATCCGAGTTTATGTCAGGAGAAACTATTTCGTCAAAGATTGTATGCGTTGCATTACTAAAATAGCGACCCAAGCCACTGTCCAAAGATTTCTCTTCTACAGATTCCGCAACATCTTTGTCTACTTCGGGAGAGGTTACGAGTTGAGACATATTGACAGTGATGTCTTAACTGTTTCTTCAACTATAATAATACTTAATATTCGTTGCCTTCATATACTCTAAAATAAAATTTCTCAAAAATTAATTCTTATTCCCTTTTAGTGAAAGAAGAAACATTTTTACGTACCACTGACAGTATAGATTGTGTGAATGATTTTGAGGTTATATAAAGTAAACGTCAATTTCATGAGGTGTCAACAATGGCACAGGTAGACTCCATCGATTAAAAATGATTCAGGTATTTCGTTTTAGAATAAAACATAATAAAATGAAAGATGGAAAGACTAAAAAGGATATTAAAAATTGAGGAAATGATTGTATTTCTAATAATCTTAGATACACCAATAAAGGTGGATATTAGGGTAAATACATTTAATTACAATAGCTATTTGCAAATACCTTTTGCAATAATAAATAAAAATATTTTTTCTTATAGTATGCGGTTCCCTTGCACATTCTGTTTATTGTTGAGCATTATTTTCTCTTGGCGTTTCTTCTCTTCTTTAAATGCTTCTGCATTGGCCTTTCTTTCTATTCTTCGTTCTTTTCTGTATTCTTTTAAAGTCTTTTTTCGGTCTTTCCTCTCTTCCGGAGTTTCATTCTTTGGTCTAACACTTAACACACTTAAAGTAGATTTCATAGTGTTTGCAACTGATTGGGCACCTCTTGGGAGCTCAGATTGATTTTGCAAATCGAATTGCACCAAACTTTTCGCCGTTAATTTACCGTATTGTCCATCGAAAACATCTTTAGGAATACCTGTTTTTGGATTAATTTTTATCTTTCCTGGAGTCTGTATAAAATAATACTATGTTAGTAACTTAGACATTTTTTTTTCTTATTCCTTTTTGCTTTATATGCCCTAGGCGATCAAGTGCTAGAACACAAAAAGTTGATATTCATTTATGAAAACTGTTACCTTTGGTTCAGAAATTAGTTTTGGATGATTATAAATATTGCTATATGTACTCAGGATGCTCTCACAATCCCATTTATCTCTTTCTCTGGGTTCAACAATAAGTTTTTCCAATTTCTCATCACCTTCCTCAGAACTTGAGTATTCTGTATCAATAATTTTCATACGATCTTTCATTAATTTCGTCACATTTTCTGTCTACAAAAAAAAACATATGAAACCATTTTATTGTAGAAAAATTATACTGGATACTTACATCTTCTTTTTGTTGATTTTCAAACTCTTTGGCATATTGTAACACAATGTCAGAATCAGGTTCGACGTAACCCTCGATTTCGTCACAATCCAGGGCGCCAATTTCACTTTCGTCATATCCAGCATACATCTAAAATTTAATAAGGATAAAAACTTCTTTCTGTAAAAATGTTTCTTTTTCTATACAAGAAAACGTACCCGCTCAAATTTGTCATCGAGGAATGTCAGCTGTTCATTTCTTTTCATAACACTGCTACTCATAGAATATTCTGTGAAGCGAGATTTTGTTTCTTCATCTTTAAATGTGAACTGAGGTCCATCAAGACTACATACTTCATCCCTTTCTTCATCTGATACTTCCATATGACCCATGGAAGAAGCATTAGAATCCCTTTCACCTTCCTCACTTTCATCCAATTCTTCATTCTCATCCTCCTGATCTTCACTGAATGCATCCTTACTATCAACCCCATTTGCTAACTCTAGAAAATTGTCTTCTAATTCATTATCTGGATCATCAAAGTCAAAATCATCGTCCATAGCTGCTACAACATCAGGATCAAGATCCAGTCTTAGTCCAGAGACTGGTGCAGCTCTGTTGAGCAAACCCACATCCTCTTCAACAGTGGAAGCAAACACTGAGGAAGGCAAATTAATTTTTGGAACCTCATTCTTATTATCTTTCTCTCTGTTTGGATTCTCCACTTGCTCCCATTCAACAGGCAATGAGTTAACGTCTCGTAAATGTTGCAAATAGTCATAATCATCATCAAAGTATATTCCATATTTTTGTTGCTCCTCCTTGCGCTTTGTAGTATCCACTGACTTCTTTTCAGATTTAGAAGATTGCGATTCTCCTATTGGTACTAATACTCTTTGTGAAGCAGTTTCATCAGCTGCTAATGGATCTTGTTGCGAACGATGAACTAGGTGAAAGCTCACCGAATTCTTCTTATCAATAAACTTCTTTGACTTTCCCTTCGGCTGAAAATTTTTACCATAAATGTGTTATAGCTAACCTGTTGAACTTTCAATAACAATTCTAACTAACAAGATAATTTAAATTACACATACCATATTTGCAGTACTTGCTGACGAATTGCTGCAATAAAAATAAATTTGAATTTATACAAAATCCTAACGATTTTTACTCCAACAACAACTCCTTACAAAACACTGGATAACACTAGACACATGTGCACACAGTGTTTCTCAACTGCATCTCTAAAATACATTAGGTCTGCCTCGTTACCTACACCAGAGATGAGTAGGGAGATGCACAACGCTACGGTTTTAGAGGATACTAAAAGCATGGCACTGAATCGCAGCGGCGTGTCCGGAAGTAGAATTTTGTGATCATTGCCTCAATTGATAATGCGGATCCCGTCATAGCCCAGCTGACCGCGATCACGAACGTGTAGCCTGGCGAGCAGAGGCTTTCCGCTACTTAACGCTAGTTCACAAAATAATACTTACAACGAGGCAGCTCATCGAATATAGTCTAAATACCTTTTTTCTTTGCAATTCTAAGTTCGAGCGCACAGTGTAAGGTCGGTAAATTCAATATGACAAAAGCCATCAAATGATGCCTGCCTGCACTGAAGCGTATGATGCCACCAGTATATTGAATAGATATTTTACCGACGTTGTGCAATAAAACTATTGTTAAAACCTATCAGGAACTATAGAACTCATCTAGAACTCTTGAAAAAGCTTATTGTTGAAACATTGTTCAAAAATTGAGATGCTACACGGGTGTTAGCTCCAGGACCGCACTTTTTTAAAATCTCTTAAAAATGTTTCAACAATAGGCTTTTTGATTAGTTCTCAAGGAGTTCTATAGTTCTTGATAGGTTTTAACCATAGTTCTTTTATGTAACATCAGCAAAATACCTATTAAGGATACTAGTCGCACCATATGCTTCAGTGCAGGTATGCATAAGGAGCTGGCTTTCAGTGTTGTTTTCAGATTGTGTTTCAAACAGTTCCGAAATAGTTCTCTCTAGTACTCAATGTTGGGACCATAGTTCTGCTTGGAACTATTGTTAAATAATGCTGGAAGCTAGCACCGCATCGCTGCACTCCTAAACGCAAGCAGGCATGAGGTGATGGCTTTTGTCTTAGTAAATCTTATCGAGACTACACTGTATGTACACTCGAATTTAAGATTACAAAAAAAAATATTTAGGCAATATCTGATGAGCGGCCTCTTTCTAAGGGTTGCTCTGGGAATCAGCGGTAAGTTGCGGAGAACCTCTGCCCGCCAGGCTATCCGTTCGTGATCACGTTCAGCTCGGCTACGACGGGATATGCACTATCGACGGAGGCAATGATCACAAAACTCTATTCCCGAACTCCCTACTCATCTCTGGCCTAAAACCGTAGGGTTGTGCATCTCCCTACTCATCTCTATCTACATTTTCTGCACTTTTCAAAAAGCGCAGATTCTCACTGGTTATTTAAAAATATCGTCCAATAAGAATTTGCACTTTTTGTAAAATGCAGAAAGCGTAGGTAACGAAGCAGACATATTGAGGGCGTTAAAGTCGGTCAATGGAAGATTCATGTATATAAGCTTATATTTTTCAATCCTTACAAATATTTTTAATACAAAATGCCAAATATTTTTCTTATATCAATTGCAGTACGTATTTCTAAACGAAATTCTGGAATTACTAAACATGAATAATGAATAACTATTAAGATTCAGTAGAATAATTCTAAAGTAATGTCTCCCCCCCCTTGTTTAGGGGTTGGTAGGCTCCAATACATACGGTTAGGGGATGATTATCGATGTTCAATAAAACGAACCATAAGTACCAAGAAAGCAAAGAAAAATGGGCTTATTCGACCGTTTAACGGGTCTCTTAGGTCTCAAGAAAAAAGAAGTAAACGTTTTAGTAATCGGCCTTAATAACAGCGGTAAGTCAACGGTCATAAATCATTTCAAGCGTGAGGACGACCGTTGTATAGACATAGTGCCAACCGTCGGCTTTAATGTCGAGAAATTCGCATGTAAGTTACATACGTAACAAGTGAATTTAATAATATTTGATATCACTTAATTAAGCTTTTTCAATACACAGCACCTTAATAGAAGATCGACTTTATTACACCTGCATTTTATTGGATCACTGGCAATTGCTTACACTCACTACTTTGTACACCTAATAGGAAAAATATTTCCGTGTGACAAAAAATATATATCTATCTAAACTAAGTATATAATAAGAAAATATGTATCTATATATTTTCTTGAAACTCTGAACCAAAATCCAATGTATTTAATACGTAGAACTGGTATTAACTAAAGTGTAATCAGGAGATAGCATCCAAGGGTAAGGACAGCTCACCTAAGTCTATAACTTTATGTTCAATTGTTCTTTATCCTGAAGCAATATCTTCTGATATGCCTCTTTATATCTTTCGTTCAGCTCGAGCATTTTTATTCTTTGCTCTATCTTTAAGTACACCCTCTCTTAAACCTGGTATTTTCTTATTTTTATTTATTTGACCTGGCGATTTAACAAGAATGGGAATCTTGGATTTTATGGGAGTTGTTTCTCTCGTACTAGTATGAGCTTGTGCTTTATCTTTCTTTAGAGCTGAGTTTTTCTTCAATGATCCCTTTGATAAGTTTCCAGATTTTATTTTTTTCCTTGTTAGTATTGTTTCACTCTTAGTAGGTGTCAAGTTTGATTTAATATCGCTAATATTCCATTTCGTCAACATTTTAAAGGAAGCAGATTCCTTTGACTTACCTCGAGAAGGCGTGCTGGTAAAAACAGGTAGTTTCTTTGTACTTGCGCTTGATTGAGTAGTACTTCTACTCCTTTCAGATTCAGTATCAGTCTCATCACTTACTGCAGTCTGTTTTTTAGTCTTTGACACCTCAAAATTTAATTGAGTTTGTTTGAATTTACTTTTAACGTTCCTGGACGTTTCAAATTTATTTACACTGCTGGGTGTCCCAGAAATTTTCTCAGTCTTCTTCCTTTTGTTTTCTAAAGTTAAGATAGGATTATCTTCAACTGTGACTTTATCCAGTAGTGACTTTTGTTTCTCATATTGTTTCCTTTTTATGGGCCGAATTCGTCGTCGTTTACGTTTTAGTGAAGATCGAATGTTTTTGTATGTTTCACTCTCTGTATCACTGATGTCCTAAAACAAAAATAGATTTCCTAATGTGCACTTATGAAATTAAAATAACTACATAATAATTTAAAGAAAACTGAAAAATTTACATTTAAATCCAAAGCACTATCACTATCAATTTTTGGAACCCAAATATATGAGGTAGCTGAACCATCAATGAGACTTTTAAATGCTTCTTCCAAGTTCATATGTTTAAAATACTTTAAATATAACGTTAGTGCTTTTATTCTTCTCTCTGGAAATTTTCTTGTGCCCAGTGAATCAATGACACCTCGATATGGCTTGATTTCACAAGAATGATACTCTAAATACAATACCAAATCAAGGTATGTACTAGATTCCATTTCTTGCACTTCAAACAATTCTAAATTGATTTGGGTGTAATTCAAATTTGTCCATATATGGCAGTTTATCATTTCACTTGTGAGAGACTGTAATTTTTAATGTACATTAACATTTTCAATTCTAAGAAGCATATTTATTCAATCTAAGGAAAGTACCTTTAAATTATTAAAGTGAGTCATGCGATGATGATAACAATATATATGATGTTTGCAGTTTCTTATGAAACACATAATATTTCTTGGATTTTGTAATGGAGTTTCTAATAAAACTTGATGTATGTCTAACCAATTGGGCATTATCCAATGTCCCAATTTGGCTTTATCATCCTCAATCATTATCTGAACCGCATATTTATCACATTTTTTGTATTCCCCAAATGATGCAAATTTGAATACAACACAGTTGTCTGTGAATTTGACACAGTGTATCCCAGCATAACTATACAAGGTATACTGTAAATTGACCTGCGTATCGTGAACATTATTCTCATTTTTGTTCAGGTATTTAAGACATTCGTGAACTGTTTTGATATTGTCATCATGACCAAACTTTGTAATGCCAATACCATATTCTAAATTAGAGCTAACAACTTTAAGTTCATTAATCTCCTTCTTCAAGCGTTCTTTCTTTTCTTCCAAAGATTCTAGAACAATAAATGAATAATACTTCCAAAACAATTATTAAAGCACGTAATAAACGAAGGTTAGATGAATTTCTGTTTACCCTCCATATTATCCTTAGAATTTTTCTTAATTATCACGCTACTGCTGTTTTCAGTAATATTACTTCTCACTGACGTATTTGTGTTATTTATTAATATTAATACTTATCGTCTCAGTCAACGTATCAAATATTATGTGACACTATTTTGAATTATCCCGGACCGACAAGCATTACTCCTCATACATACCTATAGTAGGTATGCCGTGGTTCTCAATTGCATATGGTCACACAACCCTCTTTAGTATTTTTCAGGAACTACTTAACGATCACATAAAATTTATATTTTTCAGTCAAAAATGTCGGTTTTACGGCATTTGACATGTCTGGTCATGATCGCTATAGATCACTCTGGGAACATTATTATAAAGATTGCCAAGGAATTATCTTCATAATCGATAGTAGCGACAAATTAAGATTAGTTGTCGCCAAAGAGGAATTGGATATGCTACTTCAACATCCCGACGTTGCCGGTACAAAATGGTAAAAAGTGATTTGAACTTCTATGATAATTCTGATATCTTGCAGGTCGAAAGATACCTATACTTTTCCTGGCTAACAAAATGGATTTGCCAGATTCTCTTACAACAGTTAAACTCGCATCAGGACTTGGACTCGATCGTATACAAAATAAACCTTGGCATATTCGTGCGACAAATGCAGTAACTGGCGAAGGATTGCAACCAGCTATCGAATGGCTTACGGATCAAATAAGAGATATTTATATTAACAAAAGATAACGTCGTTTTAATAAGGAACTAAATAATTAACATCTGAAATCATACAACCGTCCATAAGTTTATCGTAGAGTGTAATCGACAATTAATAGTTACACGTAAATGAAGAATTTACTGAAAATGTCAAGTTCAACAAATAAATTGATATTCATTCTAGATTTAGATGTTAGTCCTTAACTTTCAGAATTAAAATAAATACAAATTTATTTTTCTTGTGGTTTCTGTCTGGAATAAGTGTAACCCGTCGAAAATGTAGTAGTCGGATTTATCGACCTTTAATATTTACATTTTTCGTTTCCTATCTACGTCAGTATTTTTCTCCTGGCTTCTTAATATCGACCTGTGGTGTCTGACAGGTGGATTCCTTATCAGTGCATTGATACCGAGTTTGCAGCGAAAATATAAAACATGACAGAGCACCACATGTTTATAGTGTATCTAATTTTTGCTGTAATATTAAGATATTCGGAGTGTTACAGTATCGAGAAGTATTCTTTGCTGATGCCGAATGTTAGACCGAATACGGTGAGTTTTTACGTATTAAAAGTTTATGCCATTTTTTCAATTTTTATACGAACCATATGGAGAGAAGAAGAGTTATATTTTATAATATAATATATATTTAAAGAATAATATTTATAGGCCTATTACTTGTAATCTTCTTGCTTGATCATTCACGTCTGTTACGTCATACATTTTATCGTCTATGATTTCCTGAAATATTGCGTTATCTTCTTTTTATAGTATCTCACGCTATAATGAGAGACCCACGAAATTTTTGATAAGATTTAACTTAAATGTATTCTTGCTCTTTTTTGTGATATATACTAAATTAATGTTGAATATTTTAATTGTTTAATGTATGTAAAAATATAATTTATTAATTTAAACAAATTTGTTTTACAGCCGGAAATATATTTATGTACTCCAATCAAAGTGGATTCTTCAAAAAATTATTATATTGTTGCATTTGAACCCAATGCTACAATGGCAACAGCACATCACATGTTATTGTATGGTTGTTCTAAACCAGGCAGTTCCAAACCTGTTTGGAACTGTGGGGAAATGGCAAATGATATGACAACAGACACTGAAGACACAGCTAGTCCGTGCAGTGAAGGATCAGAGGTATATAACATAATAACTATTGAACTGCAATGACAAAGTATTGGACTCGAATATCTCATCAGTTATTGACTTTTCAGATTATTTATGCATGGGCAAGAGATGCACCTAAGCTAGTTCTACCCGACGGCGTAGGTTTTAAAGTGGGAGGAGATTCTTCGATACAGTACCTGGTGCTACAGGTACATTACGCCCACATAGATCACTTCAAGGATGGCAGTACTGATGATTCTGGAGTATTCCTGCATTACACCTTGCGTCCATTAAATAAATTAGCTGGAGTACTCTTGCTTGGAACAGGTGGAAACATTCCTCCGAAGAGTACAGAGTACATGGAAACGTCATGTGCGATCGAAGAGAAGAAAACCATATATCCATTTGCATACAGAGTACATACTCATACGTTGGGAAGAGTTGTGTCTGGGTATTTAGTAAAGCAGAACTCGGAGTGGATAGAACTAGGCAAGAGAGATCCTATGAAGCCACAAATGTTCTATCCGATTCACATAAACGTAACAGCTACTTTGGGCGATGTAGTAGCAGCTCGTTGCACAATGCATAATGATCGTGAAACCTGGACTTACGTTGGGTCCACTAACAATGACGAAATGTGCAACTTCTACCTCATGTATTACGTAGAGAGCAAAGAGCCACTGCATAAAAAGTATTGCTTTACTTCAGGACCGCCTAAATACTACTGGCACAAAACTGATCTGCTGAATATACCGGACCGAGAAGCTTCCACCTTATAAAAAATGCCGTATGACATGAACAAGTACAGTGTTTTACACAGGACGATTTGATTTCAATCTTGTCTAATGAAAAAGATGAATTGAAAAATTCAATGGGCAACTTCTGGTGGCTGGTATAAACTTTATTGAGTTGGAAATCAAATCGTCTCTGTTTGAATTCCAATCGTGTCTCTTATAAAACTGATATCATTCTTAATCAAATCTGAATAGCGAATGATAAAGAGCAGGATCTTTGTTAGGTTTCTTCTAACTTCTATGAAAGTATATTTACTTGGTTTATGTGTGATATTTAAAAGTTTACAAAGATTTTATCATACCGAAGTGATTTTACCTGTAGAGCTGTCAAAAAACGTACAAGTCTGCATATTGCCTTGGTCATTTCTACTTTCGCGACCCTGATCAAGTAGCGAATCAGTTCATGACATTCCCGACAGATGGCGATCGCAAGATACTTCTCTGGCACCTGAAATTATTTTTATTCATTCACGCATCAATGCAATATTGTACTTAAAAACGTACCTTTTTACTATAGAATCTCTCAGTTCAAGTATTTTAATTATCCTTACTTACATTGACAATTTACATTGTATTTAAGTACGATTTCTAACATACGTCCATACACAAAGCTTTGTACCTAAAACGTTAACTCGCATAATAATTGCATTACAGTGTCATGTATATGTTATATTACATAATGTATCAAGTATTAGAGTAGTAGGAATTCTACGCCGAGCCTAAGTCAAACAGTTAAAAAGTATGCTCGACAGGTATAAATTAATTAGAAAAGAAGACGCTATTACTTTAAGTTATTTTAAATTTCATTGATGGTGAGGAAATTCCGTTCCATTATACCTCAATAATTTTCAGTTAATGTGATACTCTACATTTAAAAAAATGATTTTAATATAAGTTTTATGACTATCAAACGTACTTATTCCCAACCGCAAACAACGGGACGGGTAGATTCAATTTTAAATGATAAGTGGGCGATGAGAAAAGTTCCTCGGTTTATCCTAAAGTGCTCATCGACGATGAGAAGATTCATAAACTTTATAATATCCATTCCGATTTATGTCATTTCAATACGCTATATTTTCCATTCAGTCGTCGATATGAAAACTTACCCTTACTATCCACTGCTATGCGTAAAATCATATCCGCACAGATTCTCAGGCCTGCACGGATGATAATACGGACAGAAAACAATATTAAATAAATACAATAAAGGATCTTATTCGTGGTGTCCTTATGAAATTACATATAGAGAGATATAGTATATTAACAAGAAAAATCCACAAGTAAATATTTTCAACAGTCTATCAAAGCGAATACTGTATAGAATCTTTAACAATAATTATTATTAAATTATCAATCACTGTCAATATCAGTACGACGCACGTACATTTCATGTGAAAGTCTGCGTATGTGTACTTGCTATTGAAAGAATTTAATTTGAATAAAGCACTTATACATAATTTCTCCAAGCGTTGTGCGTCCTAATAAAATAAAATTATACCACTTTGTCCTAACGTTAGTGTCTACCATATACAATTATAATATGCGACGTATAAAAATTAGCCTCTTGTGTTTCCTCATACCTGAGAAACATCCTTTCAGTGACAACTAGTTACTTTCAACAATTGTTTAGAGCAAATTATGGTTATCTGCTCCCTCTACAGAAACAATGCAGCGCCGATGTTATCACCAGAAAATCGGATGGTAAATGTGTATCAAGCTGTAAAGTTATGTATTACATTAAGAGATGACTTCAATATTTCTATAAAAATTTATTTAAAAAAATCTGTACCTACCAAATTTTTAAATGTATAAAATTACCCAAAATCCACTAATGCCACCAAGTTGGAATCATCAATATCAATTGCAGTGGCCTTCATGAGATACAAAGGTGACCTAGAAAAACAATTGAAGATAAGTATAAAGCTTAGATAAAGTATATAAATTTTCAATGAACAATTTTTTTCTCAAATTTGTAAAATAGTGATATTGCAATTTACACGTTGCAGATGGCGCCTCGTATGCAAATATGGATTTTAGTATAAAATTCGGAATGACATAACCTCAAATTTTTCAATTTCTCTTGGGATCATTGAACGAAGCTAATAAGTAGAAAAGTTAATTAATCGAGCCATAAGTCCTCGGTATTCGAAGCGGAACCAGAAGAAGAATTGAACTGGGACACCCCAGACGTAGTTCTCTCGTTATCGCCGAAATCAAGTAGCTGCCCAATACAAGTGGTCTTGACTTTGGGTTCTCGTGTACTGGGCCAAAGTGCTCGTGCAATACAGTACTCCTGTACACAGAGAAGTGCCATATCGATCGTCAAGACCGAATTATGAAATTAATGCGGATCTCTCGTGCCGCCTTTTGAACGGGTCGTTTGCTCGACGCTCTCCTTTATGAAGGCTGCCATCCACATCCATTGTCGCTACCAGGATGGATCGGTATTGATATCTGTAGTATCTATCTATTATTTCTAACGCCTATCCCAAGCACCATACCGATATAACTTGTCTGCCAATTGTTTGCCCTGACATGTTATTTTATTGATTTTTAATTTTTTTTTTCTTAGTTCTCACTCGCTGCTGTTCCTTGCAATGCTACCGGGCTAGGTCTGAAGTTAGCTGCTTACCGGAAGTGGGTCGATGGCTGCACGTTTCCCGAAAACAAATGAACGGAGAAAGTGTGGGCAATTGCGAAATCTAATGGAGGCGTGGCTGGCATTTTGAAGTCATTACTTAATGACCGACAATAAAATCCTGCTTCTATCTGTTACTTGCCGTTGAATATATATATATGTATCAATATATATGTATATATTGCTTGAGACGTTGATGATGGTAGTAGAATAGGTGGTGGATGATGACACGCGTTTCTCGGAACAACCAAAAAAAAAAGACCACTCTGTACGCCCTCCGACAATTCATAGTATGTAATTTGATTTGAGTGCTGTGGGAAATGAATAAAAAAGAAGGATAACAGAACTCTTTGTTTAAGTGCGGCTGGTTAGTAATAACGATTTGAACGATCGTTCTAATAAGAGTACAACAATTTTTCATCAGGTTAGGTTGGGTATATAAATTATTGCGATTTAGTAATTTTTTTTTTCTTCATATGGAATTATCCTTACAGCAGTCTACTCGAAAAATCTATTATTCGATGATTGGAGTTTACCCACTGATTTTGAAAATATGAAAATGATATGGCGTCCATTTTTAAGATTCTACGTACTCGGTGTGATCCGGTATTAGATGTAAATAATTGGATGCCTTAATTTTATGAACTTCCGGTCTGACCTACTTCGCAAGAATCGGTAAGAGGAATGTCAGGAAATATTTAAGATTTCTGAATGACTAGTCGAGTCGGCGCTTTTATTATATTAGCGACGCGTCGTCTCGTTACCCGTAAAATCGAAAACCGGTTTGACACCGCAATACGCGCTCACGTCTTCTCTTTCAAAACGATTGAACCGATTCGTCCACCTATCGAGTATCGAGTTGGTTTCTCTGGTCGGCAAGTCTATGGTGAACCGATTATTGTAAATGGACAAATTTTCTATAATACAGGTCGTCAGATCGATAATCGAACATCGTGTACGTCCTTCTGTGGAAGCAGAAAATATCGATCGAGTTCACGTCGACCAGTGAAACTTTCCGGGCGTACAAAATTGGACCGACCTTGCTCGTTACGATTACCATAGGCAGTCAAACGTTGTAGAAAGTAAAAACCGGCTCGGTGACACATGGTCGTAACTCCGCATTTTAATCGGACAATCACTTCCGGTCGCTCGGGGTGAACGTTGCTGCGCATCAGCCAAGCGAATTGACCGAGTCATTTCGAGAATCGAACCAGACGCTCGAAAAATTCCGGAACTCGATAATCACTCAGGTCTTACTTTACTGTTTTTATAGAAATATGAAAGTGCATATAACCATAGATTTAACCATAGTTATATAGTACACACATGTTACCGATTCTCATTGAATCGCATAGCGAGTCTTATGTTAATGAAACTCACATGTCACGCATATCTTGACATTTGTCGTTAGGAAAGTAACGAACTGTTATTGCGAGAGTCTCTGACTTGAAAGTGAGTCCTCGATCACGTAGTTCCAAGATGCGAGCTTCACATATGGCCTAAAAGTTTATACTCGTACGACCTCACATAACCTTTTCGTATGAGTATAGGTAACGTGGCCAATTCGAGGACAACGGGGTGGATAATAAATCAGAGTTGTCGAATTGATCGGTTCACCATCCGTTTCCAGTATCTCGAACCGATCCATACACGAAATTTCGTATGGAGTATACGCATGTGTGGTTCATGTAGGAATCCTTAATATGTTTCATAAATATAAATTATATACATCCTGATATAAGGTAAGCGCAAGAACTGGATATATAAAATGTCAAAATACCGTTTTGTACGGTGTGGAAATTAAAGGACCTTACAGTACAGGCGTTAATTTAATTGATTATCCACTTACCGCAATTACACGGTTTTTATCGAGTTCGATCGATGAATCCCACCTCTGTAGAAAATACCATGGTAACCTTGTGCCAGGTTAAATCGCAGATTCTCATACGGCAATACATTATCCAGGCTCGAAAAATTATTAGCCTGTGATAAAAACACTGCTTGTCCATTAGACATGCTCTGTCGTGTTAACGTATGTCTACGATAGACTATTTGTCCATGTGTCATATCCGACACTCATTATCTTATAATTTCACCAGAGGAAATGCGAACCATTCACGATACAAGATCATTTTAATGATCGTTACAGATCACGGCCTAAAGCACACACAGTGTCATTAATCGTCATTAAATAATACCGATCGCCATGTTGAATGTTGGTGGATTTTAAATTCACTTAAACACACTCGCGTCAAATTAGATTCACTCGTTACGATCGGACAGAAGTCCGTCAGTCTTTTGTTTGACTTCTGTCGTATCCTTATAGGTTATATTGTCTCAGTATGTTCCATAGGAATGTATATGCATATGCGGATGCCATAATAAATTTCAAAGAATGGTACGTGCAAAGCCAACAAGCTAGACTCTGTATTTTCTCTAGTAAGAAAGTGGCAGGAAGTTAAAAAAACATAGAAAGGTAGAAGGTGGAAGGATAAGTTCGCGATAGCACGTGGGGCGTAGGAAAGTCGCCATTGGTTCTCTGCAGGTTGAAGCCCGCCCGCCAGCCAGCCAGCCGGTAGTCGCTCAGTCCTCCACCGCGCTTTGAGGAATACGCACATTTTGCGAACGATTAAAGATCAGTAGCTGATATCGACTGTTGCCTGAGATAATCAAGGAACAGAGTCTTTCAGTCAGTTTTATAATCGAGAGAAGAAGAAAATATTGCAACGAACGTAACATTTTCGTAAGAATATACTTTGGTTGAGCATCGACGTCGGATCGTCGAAATGTCTGTGAACGAGAAATTGCTGGACGTTTGATTCGTGTGTTGTCAATTATTCAATTTGGGGGTTAAAACCCGAAGAGGAGAGAAACTTATTGGAGCTTACGCAGGTTCAAGGGTCAAAGGGTAAGTGTCGTAGATTCCGACTCGTGGAATACGTATTATTTTCAGTTTTGAGGTTATGTTGATATTTTTTATCTTATGGGTTAGTGCTTTAAGTCACGGATTTTTTTTCATTTTTATTCGGAACTTGTGTTTGCAATGTTACTAGCACTGGATTCTTATTCCGAAGTCAATGGAAAGTTGTCTACTTATTCTTGTCTCATTAGATTTCAGACTGGTTTTCGTGTCTATTATTAGAGGTAGTTAGGTCGTTAAATTAATCTTGTTTCATTACGACGTATCTATTGTAATTTTGACTTGGTGAATATTGTTCGGTGGCTAGGCCGACGCATTCAATAATCTGGGCTTTGCTATTTATGGTGAAACTACGAACGAACATTGATTCGCTACTATCTAGAGAAGAATCGATCACTATATGTATTTATGAAATAAATTTGTTTGATTCTGAAGAAAATACGTGTTCATCGATCTTCAATATTATCTTGATATTTCGTATATTTCTCTATGACTACATAGAAGATTGTCTAAGCGAAGGGCCGGTTTTCAGGAATGCGACAGTTTCCTGGAATTCTATGCCGGTCTTGTAGGGTACTAGGTTTATGCATCTGTAGATTGACTCTGTTTACAAGACAAATTGTATAACTTTCACTTACAGAATAACAAAAGCTTTTGTCGAAATTAATTTTTTATACGTTGGTAATTGCACTGCCACGAATTCACGGTTTAGTTTAACGTTCGAGGCACGTGGCAGCCGTTTGATTGGCGGTAATCATCGAGTGCAATTTAATGCGATATAGGCTTAACCTTTCACGTAGTTTCGCTACCCTTAAGGGAGCGTGCATAATTCCTGCGGGAACGAAATTAATTACTTATCACCCTGGTATATGTATCATGAATTAGTAAAAGCATTTGATTAGGAATCAAAATTAATCAGTGTATTTAATCATGCACGTGACTCGTGAGACACACTGTACATTGGCGCATACGAAATAACCAGGAAGATAGGGATGTTTTAGAATTACTAAAAATTGTATGGCTACAGTATTTTACATGCAATAAGGCTAAGTGCGTATTAGGGGATGAAAATATCTTTTCGTCGAGCATCTAAAGAAAGCGTCGCTCACGTGCGAATAGGACCGAACGACTGTACTGCCGACGGATAACGTATAGAAACTGTTCAAACTGGGTCGGCGCACATCGACCCTCTACTCTTTTTATTTCCTCCGGGTACCTTCTATGTACGTGTCCCTTCTTTATTTTTTTTGTTTTAATTCTTCACTTCTTTTATTTATTTTTTTATCTCCCTGTCCCGGCATTATTCGCGCGAAATATCCAACAGACGTTTCCCACCCAATAACCGAACAGGACTATACGTTCAAATAAGATGGCTGTACACACACAGTATAGGTACGTCGCATGTGATTTATTATACATTTGTATTTTTATAGCCATAGATAATTTTGTACCACGTTCCGTATGCGGAATCACATCGTCACAACATGTATACGAGGGATAAACCATCGCTGGGTCGTTCGGACACTTAAAAGTTATGTCGTGCATGAAAGGTGCGGAGGATTCGCGATGAGGCTGAATATCCGCCTAAAGGATCGTGTGTATTTATTCACGGTGTCTCATAAGGTTCATATATCTCCCTTTAAACCAGGAAATGCACAGAGTCCCTTTACGGCGTGCGGCATCCATAAATCTACCGGACGATGCTTAATGCGTTGGACTCGTTCACAATCGGCGTTGCATACGACTATCGCCAGCGTTGGGTCTCTTGATTTAACGCGACGCCGCGATTTCTCGCAATCAGCAGTACTCTTCCACGGTGGTCCGATTACCGACGAGTTTACATTTGATTTAAAAAAAAAAGTAACAAGGAAAAGTCGATATATTTTTTTTTTTCAAAAATAATCTCGAATCTCGCATTCTCATAGATACTTGGAGCACTGGACCTCTAAGTGGCACCAAGGCTTAGTTTCTTTTTGAAAAATTTCGATCGATCCGACAGCTCTATAAATATTAATACTTTGCAGGTTAATCTTCGTGGCTGTTCGTGCTCCCATGATTCGGGTTAATTGGTAATTAATGGCGACGGGCAAATATTGAGAAAGTTCGGTGGCGCCTAACTCAATGATACGACGCCTAGCGTCGCTTCATTAGAACTGGGCACAGGTTTGATAGCGATCAGGAGGATGGTTTAAACGAGGAAATTATCGATCTGTTGAGACCGCGAGGTTAAAGGTCGTTGTATTGTGTAGCAAAATCGAAAATAATAATTTTCGGTGAATCTGTTTTACCGACGGAGATCCATAACGGTTTCTTATGTCTTCTAAAGCGATCGGTATACGTTACAAGAAACGCTCACTTGTCCTAGCTTATTACTCTATGGGATTCCTCGCTATTGGCTTTATCAGTGAGATTAATCGAGATTGAATTTAATTTAATTAATTGGACTGTCGGCGTGCGGAGATCTTACATTCGATTATTTCGGCTTTTAGACGACGGCTTGTAGTCGCTGACTTTCCACGTTGATCCGTCGATCGAAAATAGTATTTAGATCTAGATCGTTGAGTTTTAACAAAAATTTTTAAAAAATTTATATTTACTATTGATCTCGATTCGTTTTTACGGCTCGTAACAGGGTTAAGCGATGACGACAATAAATTATTTCTCTGGCTCAGCCGGCTTCTTTTTTATTACGATTAACGTATATCGATGTCACGTGTTTCTAAAACAGAGATAACCTGATTTATTATTGGTTCTTGCTTCTTTTTTTTTTTATAAGGAAGTCTGACTGGTTTATGACCATCCTGCCGTATAACACGCTCTCATGAAAATTCCAATGGCGCTCAAAGGCGGAAGGGCCAATCGCTTGCATATATAATAACGTTTTTAGCTAATATAGGCCGTCTGAGTTTTTGGGGTCGTGGCCCGCAGAGACTTGGCCTTCTTCTTGCATGCGAGGACGTACGAGAAACGCGTAATCCCGCAAGTAATCCTTACCTAATCAATTCACCGTGATATCGGCTCAATCCATGTATACGATGAAAATTACAATCAATATCTTTCCAGATAATCACCCGTAATATCCCTAGAAGTCACTAGAAAATTTCTCATGGATCGATTATATATACACGGAGTACGAGAGTTTCCGAGGCTTTCGGTAGCTCCCTACCGTTCTCCATTATGAACGCACGACGCCGTATAAAGTGAAATTCCGGAGCCACGCTGTCTCGCGGTCCCGTAACACTCCCAGGGCCGGAATCGTCGCGGTGCCTTTCGGTGAGGTTGAAAAAATTTCTTTTAACTTACACCACCTGGCAATGTCTCTACGGTTATTCCCACGGGTTCCTACAGATTATGCAGATACTCCCTACGGTGCGAAGTCGCCTTAATCCCAGAGCGACTATGCGAATTCCCAACGACGCTGGCACCTCGACGCTGCATAATTACCTCTGCGTCTGGTATAAGTACCGCAAAAGTCGGGCGTCCTTAATTGAGAAAACTTTGTACATAATTAAAATTTTCAAATTCACCCGCACTTTCCTGTGCTATCCTATTCCTAGCTGATTAACATACACGGGTTGGGTTAGGTTGGATTAGCTCGCAATGGGTATGCCCATGTATCAGGCTAATCCCAGAGTAGGAGGATGTCCGATAATTGTACCCGGTGACCCGGAGACCTTTATTACGTGTACCAAAAATAAACGAGTTCTGAGTAGCCACAGGAAGGGATTCTGAACGTGGCGAGATGAACTGCCACACCTGCGAGAGAGTCAAGGACTCGATAATTATCAGCTCACACGTGAAATTAGTATGGGTGACCGTTTGAGGATCGTTACGCTGTACCTGGAATACCTGAACAGTCGCATGACACGTGCGTTTCAGCCCTAAGGACAGTCGGGAAAAGTGATTGGCTCAAAATTGCAGGGTTTCAAAGAGTCGCGACCCTGTCAATTCCGATCCATCCGATAAAGATGATAGCGGAGAGGATCGATTCGTTCCGGTGACGAAAAACGGATGAGTTACGTGGGCGCTCAACGATCGGACTTGCATAGTGGATCGCGATCAACGTTAATATCGCCAAGAAGACTCGAATGATCTACGATCTCCAGGATGACTTTCGTTCTTGTGAAAAATCGTAATTGCCCACGGTGCGCTATTAATAATCCTTCGCGTCCGCGCGAGACACCCGTTACTTTCGACTTGGACCCCGAAGTAAGTCACGTGACAACCCGTGCTATTTCTATAAGGGAAATCGTCGTATTCGCGGATTCCGATTCTTCGTCAAGGTCGACCGCTGCTTTTTCGAGGCGGCTCCGCACAAAGGACCTGCGACCCAGCGCTGCCGCGAGATCGGCTCGTTCGATCGTCCGATGGGAACTCTGGAGCAAATCGTCGCCCGGAGCGTTGTCTACCGTTACCACGTGTCTCGTTACACCGAGGTCCTACACGTTCCCCACCTTCGCTGGGCACTCACTCTTCTCGATACCAGCCCTTTTTTCTCTTGCTGGATCGGTAAGATACCCGAAAGACATTAGTAAAGTTCGCACGAAGCGACGGTGCGGCAAAGGTCGGAGAATACGATATACATAGAAATCAGCATTGTCTTATGAGACAGCAGAAGGAAGTCCAGGGTCGTGGATGCTGGATGATGACCCATGACTCGATGAGGCACGAGACTGTACGGTGAAAGTATGACCGTCGCGCGGCGTCTTCATCGTCACGATCGACGCCCGTCGCTTACACGTGTCGCGCGGATAAACTTCGTGTGAACCAGCCCGTAGGACAGCCCACGCCCCGTATACCTTAAGATATAGGGGGATAACAAAGAGGTCAGGTTAGGTTATGCTAGCGAAATTCATCGCGTGCCCCCTCTTCCCCCTCTCTCTCTCTCGAGGAGAAGACTCTCATAGCTTTCATGTGAATCAAGCTTAAAGGAGCGGCACCTGTTAACTGTCTATTAACACGTGCTGCTCACTGGGTGAACGGCCGATCCTTTCATCCCGCTGAATCATAAATCGTATTAGCAAATGTATAATCTCCACGGGAGCGACACTGACCCAATCACCAATTCGCCGTTTGACTTCTAATTCAGAAACTTTCTCGTCACTCCGCCGTCTATACTGTCGCGCATCGCCCGTTCACGATCGTCATTTACATAGCCGTACGGGCAAGGTCCTTTTCGCACCCAAATAAGACGTATCGGCACTTTGATACCTTCTTTATATGGCGCGGATTAATAAGACGACCGATACCGGGCTCGAACGACCAGAGACACATCGAGACGTCTCTTTTGATTTAACGTGAAAGTATCTACTGTACCTGACTACCGAGGACGAGCGAGGACTTCGTGACATGATTCGAGTGTCGTACGTCGACTGTGAATCAGCAGGATACTCTTCGTTAATAGATTAGGAGGAGGAATCTTTCTAATTGCTAAAGAATTATAGACCCGTAGGTAATGGTGGTACATTAAATAACGGAGAGTAGAGTGCGATCTGGGTACTTGATAGGTGAGACTCATTTTTTTTTTCACTTTTAATTTATGTATCCTGTCCGTTGAAACCCTCGGGCATCGAGGACAGTTCCGTATCAATGGTTTCGGTTTAATACGACTACCGAGGATGACGGGAAGATACAATGAGTCGAGTCTCCTTGGGTCTCACTGTAACTGGTGGGTATTGCAAGGTATATGACGTCCAGGGCCCGATCGTGGGAACGCAATTTCAGGACGTGGTGCTACTACTCGCTCTGGGTCACTGGTGACCTACCGGTCACGATCTTTCTGGAATTTTCTGCCGACTACCCGGCTTCTTCTTTGCTATACGGTAGCCATCTGGAGTTCCAGTTATCTTGAATTTCCTCTTTGTTAATAGGGATACGCGTCGGGTGCTGATGACGATGCTGATATTTTTACTGTGGACGAACCTTAATGTAGGTAGCGACGAATTCTTCATAGCGAGACTCTAACTTTGTCATACTTAATGGTTAATTATTGTTGGTCGTTTCGTGACTGTTAAGTAATACCGACAACGAGGATTTGCCGGGATCGTTAATAATTGTTACTTTTTTTTTTTGGGTTAATGGGGGAAAAAAATTTTTACTCCAAGTCGATTATCGCGGAGAACTTTATAATTGCTATTGCTCTGGGCTCGCACGGTCGTCATCTGGTGCGAGTGGGGGTGTGCAGATTTGTTGGATAGATACTGGATTTCGGAGTCTGGGAGTGATAACGATTAATGGGATTCTAGGTTATTTTCGTTTGTCGCCGGATTTATTGATTTTTTTTTTTTTACAGAAAATGCCGCCAATACGAAGTTTCCTGTCCACGTGGATCATCCTGACCTGTGTCGTCTGCTACTCCAATTGTGAGAATGTTGGTTCGTCCTTCGAGAACAAGACTGGTAAGTCCATGGAAGTGAATAATGAGGGGTTCGCCATTAATGTTATTATTATTCGAAATTTATATCGACAATTTTTGCCAACCTCGGCCACTGGAATATTCACACCCTGAATTCCAGGAATTTCTTTAGGTTCTACCATTTTCAAACGCACCGAAACCGTCCGACCTTTGCCTAGGAAAAGGATGAAGAAAAAGAGATCCGACTATTGAACTCGCACGTGTTATTCGATACTACAAATTTTTCAAGTTGCTTATCTCGCGCCTATAACGTCGCTTCGGTCATACGGGTTTTTTTTTTTAACCGTAAACCTTTTACTATGACACTGATTCACGTTTCCATCTAATCCAGTAGTCGATCTCTAACGCCGAATCGAAATCTCCGATCGGATCAGTTCGCTAAATGCTATCGTTGACCGGTTTCGTGCACTTTGGAAATCTCGAGTGATGACGCAACTCAATTCGACACTCTCGCAACGACAGAGAAGTTTTGAAATTTAGCCTCTATACTGTTTACCCCTTTTTTTTTCTTCGCTTCAAAGTAGAAGCATATTTATACACACGACACTTGATTTCAAGTCTTTCAAGATTTACGTGGCGGCTGTGTCGTGTCATTAGAGGTAATTCGTCAAGTCAATTCGTCCGAATTCTCAGACCCGCGTACTACTGTATGTTGAGCTGGAAGAAGGATACAAAAAAAAGTTGAGGAATATCCAACTGGCATTTCGAGGTTAAGTTTTCACGCGCGACTCAACGTGTGACCTGACAGTTTAGTCAAAAGTAACAGCAGGTGGATTCGAAAGCGTAATAGTGCACGCTTCGAGATTCCGTGTATATATGACTCGTACGTAATTTTCTCAGGTACCCAAGATACGCGATACCGCATAGAAGAATAATTTTTTTAAAGACACTGTATGTTCTGACGTATACGTATTATCCTCGGTCTACACACTGGGTGGTCCAGAATCTCTCTACCTTTTTTTTTCCAAGCTCCCGTAACCGCAGAGAGATCTTGCGCGCGGCCAATTATTCGCAACGCTCTGGGCGGCCTTCATGTGAATTCGGAAATCTCGAGGTTTGATGATCCTCCTACCAGCACTGGTAATCATCACCTTTTTTTCTCTCAAATCCAATTAATTACGCTCGTCAAGCCAAACGAGTATACACGAGCTCTCGCGTACCTTGCAAAAGTCACTTTGCGGTAATAACATTTTCAAAATCTCTCGTATTTCCCGCCCTTTAATTCACGCGTATAAAACTCGTGTAGCCCGCGTATCAAGATACGCTAAAGCCGTTTCGACGTATGCGTCAGTCGCAGGTCAGTAGGTCAACACACTGTTCAGTGCTAAGAGCACTCCCGATCGTTCGATACATGTATGTTTCTCAACGTACGCCAGTGGCGCATATGAGTATATGCCTGTAGGATAGAGATGGGTGACGTAGGAAGAAGGTAAAAGGTGCCAGACGGTCTCTAACGGTCGTTTTCCGGACGTATGACGCAATCAGGAGAAAAGATTTTCGTGGTAATAGGTCCCAGAGCAGACTGGAGCGATTCCCATCTTCGTAGGTACTTCGTGAAGGCTTTAGCGTAATCGTTTCTATATGTATATATATGTATATACAGGCAGAAACACACTAAAATTTAACTACCTTAAACCCATTTTCTTATTTCCACCGCAAGATGGCAGAATCGTCTGAGAGGCTCTAACCCATCGTTTCCCGTGCGAGAAAACTTAAATAGGTTTACGATTGCCCATTACTATAGACAGTCACGAGTAACTAGTTAGTTTGTTCAATGGTTGAGATACCCATAAGAGATTCCCATAGGAAAATTCAAGAGTCGCTACAGGTTCTCTCTCTCTTTCTCTCTCATTCGTGATCGCAGGTTCGAAGATACACGTAGCCCATTCTGGGCTTTTAATTAATGTAAATAAGGCTGGATCCTTACCGGCACTGGGTAAGTACTTGACCTCTTACACGTGAGGTCCAGCCATTGAGCAGTTAGAACCAGCCATTCAGACCTTTTTCCCTCGATTCGCTTCATTAAGAAACGTCAGCTAGTGTTTACCGCTTGAATGGTGTCGGCTGATTGCTCGCTGAGGCCTTTAATTGTCTGACTTGCTCCGAGACCTATGGAAACGTGTGATTCACGCCTCGAGTATATTGATTATCATACTATTCACTTATCACGTTGCTATTAGGAATAGAGCGTGAAAGGTTATATATATATATATATATATATATATATATGTATATACACGTACAATCAATGATAGAAACGAGGTACAGATGCATTATCGAATCCTAATGACACTGCATATAGACTCGGAACACGTATCCGACTTTGTCGCATACAGATAGACCAAGACTTATTTCTGTCTACGAATTTCTAATGCCGACTATATATTTACAATTATCCTACTTTCCCGTCGCTTCTTCTTTCACTGTCTATCACGTATAGGCTAGGTCCAGTTAACGCCAGGGTCTGATATTTCGTATATCCAGCCCACCATACATCGAGATATTGACTTGACAGAGTGTACAAGTAATACCAGTAAAATCCGTAAAGTTTCGTGGTGGCGCTAGCGGAGGCAAGTTTTCACGTTAGTTTTCACGAAACTACAGTCGTACACTGCAGTCGGGGCTCGCGCTGTAGCCGAGTGCCGAGTGGAAGCTCTTAACCCTAATGAGTCTTTGCTTAAGCGACGATGAATAGAGCAGTTCACTAAAAATAGCCTGGGCGCATTTCCTAGCCGGATATATATATATATATCGTGACCGAGTAAGTGCGCATGCGCCGTTCCCGTAGGTGCATGCATTATGTAAAGAGAGAGCAGCCAAGCCACTCTTGGTTCCTGGTATGCGCGACGCACGGTGGTCGTATGCATGACATGTGTATTTATGCGACTTGACTCGAGTACTGGCGCCTCCTGTATACTATTGTGATGCTACGGGGTATTCGTATACCCCGGGAAAGCTCGACACACTGCCCGGTTAACTGATAGGGTCTTTAGGTTATGTTCGATTGAAATGAAACTATTGGTTTTCTTTCTTATGCCATCGCGTATACGCGTGCGAGCATTGCTGGCATTTGTACGGTGAGATCGTACGTGAGGAACTATCGATATGTCTGTTTAACATATTTATGGGGAATGTAGATTCTATGAAAGCTGGGAGAGAACGCGGTGAGAATGCATTGGATTTGTTGTTGTCGGTTGGTTGTTTTTTTTTTTCTTCTTTTTTTACGGCTGCGCCAATGCTCGGAGAGTCTGGTCCGACGACCCATCGTCGCATTATGCATCTATGCGGCTTGGCCGGGAGTCACGTCTGTGGAATACTGCAGGACCTTGTTGCCGGGAGAACGTGAATTATTGAATTGACGCTGAGAAATTCAAGGGCATTCTAAATTGTCTTGAACTTTCGGTCTTGCCTGAGGGAATTAATTTTTTAATAGGTTCTTGTATGCAGCCATCTTGGATTTATTGTGGTTTCATGTGCAATTAATAATGATTATTTCGGGATACTTTGAAATTTTTATTAAATTGTTCCTGTCGTGTATTTATACGTGGGGTGCGGTTAGTTTCGATCGATAGTGTTGGATTGTGGGTATTTTTGTATTTGGCTTATAAGAATCTATTGGACCTTTGTCCTTCTTCTTGTATTTTTCAGGATACAATCAGGAAAGCAGAGCCAGGATATTCTCGCCGAGAATGGACTACGACGAGTGGACGCCTCTGGGACGTGGGGATCCTTTGAAAAATGATCCCACATTCGATTACGTTCCGCCCGTATTGGACAGGGTGCAATATTGGCTTGATTCGCACACGACCGAACCTTCGGCGAAGCGCGATATTCTCGTGCTCGGTGTTACGGCTAAGAAAACCAGTCCCAAGATACCCGAACAATTTCTCAAGTTCGTCGACGGTCCGAAGTTCACAAGGAATCAGGATCAGTATCGGACCGAGCCGGTATTACATAGGACCGATTTTACCGGAAGTTCCGGAGCTGAACCGCCTAAGCTCGTGAGAACTTCGAACTTCAAGAACGGAGTGATTGACTACAGGAATCAAAATAGAATTCAAAATGTACCGGCGAGCTACTACCCTAGTCCGTTTTATGGACAGAAACCTAAACCTTACACCATGATGCTACCGCCGCCGTTGATACGGAAACCACTGGAGCAGACGAACTTCTCGCAAAAGGGCAAGGTCACGTTTGGGGATCAACAGTTCAGCACGCAAACGGAGGAAGGACCGATTTTACAATTGGAATCCCAGATTTACAGTTTGCCACCGAAGAATACCTACTCTCAGCCTCTTCCCGCGCCAAGACCTTCCTCGAAGCCGCCGAAGAGCGTCGTGTCTCAAATAGAGACTATCAAGAGCGTCTACACGCCACCAGCGCAAAATCAAAAACCAAAATTTGACCAAACAACGCCGTCGGTCTCCTTTGAAAAATCTAATCTGATTTACCAGTCTACGCAAACGCTATCCGGTGGCTGGTTAGCGAGCAGTGGACCATCATCCTCATCAGTGTCCTCTGTGTCCTCGGAACCCAGTAGCCAGGTCACCTGGCAGACTCCAGCCAATCTGCGCGATCACTTTGATAACATGGACCATCACGTAGCAGCTTCGTCAAGTCACGAGGTCGTCGTTGGTCAGAATGCAAATATCATTGTGGATGGTGACAGTAATGATAACGAGGAAGTGGTGATCGGTCAGAAGGAAGTTGCGCCGGAGGGTCCATCATCTACAGGATCGGTAGTCCAGCCGTCTGTAACGACAGTACAGAAAGAGGAGAACGCTGGTGAGATAGTTATGGGTCAGCCATCCGGGTCAAAGATGCATATAGTGATGGCTAATACACCGTCCTTGGAAGTGGAGAATCAGAAGACAAAAAGTCCCATAGCTGTGGTGATGCCTACCAATTACATGGACAAGCTGAACGTGACTATAGGGGATGGACCAAAACCTTCTCCAGCGACACCCAACAATTTTGGGAACGCGATGACCTCTGAGATGAAGCAGACGCTGCTGACGTCGAATCCAGCACCCTCCAGGAACTCATTACCCAGTCCTCCGATGCCACCGCGTCACGAGGAGCATCATCCATACCTAGGTCGACCTATGCCCCCGCAGATGGCTATGCACCAACCCTCAATGCATCATACAGCCTTTCCCATGGGTCTACCACAGCAAATGATGCAACAACGCCCATCTAACAGCATAATGCAGTACCTACCTAGCATGCCGAATATGATGCACCCTATGGAGTCCCATATACCGTACAGGTCACCATCTATGCCCCACGCACAACCTCCAATGACGCATATGCATGGTCCACCAGCTAAACCCATGATGAGGCTACCAGCCATGGAAGAACTTCATCATCAGAAGTTTTCCCAAGTTCCCATCACTTTTACGAACCCACCAATTTTCCAAAGCTCCACGAACAAGCATGTCTCCAGACCGGACAACCCTGCACAGACGATGATGTTGTCTCAGTCACCAATCCTGCCGACGGTGCCGCCTCAGAATCCTGAAACGGTCACCCCAGGTCTAGAGGCTGTCACGGACTATATAAAGAACGAATCACCCCTGGCTATGATTTTGAATAACGAAACACGTAAACTACACCAAACGCCTTCTACGGCAACGTCAATAGTCTTTTCGTCATCTTTACCGTCCTCATCACCTACGCCAGCACCTTCGCCACCACCTCCGACAACAACTGTACCAAGTCTAACAACCGATCCTATATTTTCACATTATAAACAGCCAGCCAAACCTATTCGGGGACCAATGTACCTTATAATTCAAGGCCATTCAAAAGTTAAAACCTACAAGCCATCAGTGAATAAGCACGGGGTGCCTGTGGAGAACAACGAGATCCAGGAAAGCACTACCGAGCGTCTATCCAAGCTGGAACAGCTGATAAACGAGAACACCAAGGGCTCTGGCGGCGAGAGAGTCACGTCTAAAATGAGAATTGAGAAACCACCTGGGCAACGATTAGGCCAAGAGAGTCTCTTGAGTCTCGTAGAGAGTGGTTTTAGTGCATTCACTGTACCGCCGCCTCCTGCAACGGAGGAGGAACGCGAGACCAACTCCGTGACTACCATAGAGATCAATAATTAGGCCAATGACCTTTAACCCCTTCGTATCTTAAGGGGTGCGTCTCCATTAGGAAGACAATCATCGTCGTAGAGTGATTACGTGATTCCAGGCTTTAGAGAGGCTTACACCTTTGCTTAATTCTTCGTTAATCGTCGAAGAATGTCATATAGCTCGCAAGAATCCTTTTTTTACTTATTTCTATATTTTTTTTTTTTCATTGTGCCAGTATGGGGTGGGATGCGATGCGCTTGATGGGTTCATCCCTTAGGCGATGCCCTTGTGTATTAATTAGGATTAAAATAGTTTGCAATTAATATGAATTAGGTGCTAGGTAAAAGTCGTTATCTAGATTAGAGAAACAAAAGTTGCTATGCAAAAGTGCAGTGGACGATAAACTTTTCGAGAGATTGATAAACGCTTCGTACGTACGTGTCGATAATATTTATTATTATTGTATTTATTTATTATTTATTGTTAGACGCGTTTCGCGTGATCCTCGTATTAAATCGTGTCACGTTAATGAGTTCTAGATTAGAATTCGATGTATCAATTAACTCCTAGTCTTACTTATACCAGTTACCAAACATATCGTGTACGTACTAACAAAACTGTATCGCACCCCTATACCTATAATTTATATTATATAGGTAAATATATGAATATGCTATGTAGTTATGTTGTGTATATCTAAACATAAATTATATATATTAGACTTATTATATCGACATGTTATCATTACATTATGTATCGACTTAAGCCATACCGATTTCTCTGTAGTCGCGTCATCTTTTTTTTTTTTTTACTTTTTTTAATCCTACGTTAGGACGATCCAAATTTTATACGTATATGGACGTACATATGTACTCTAAAGCGTGTTACGTTTATGTATGATATTTGTACCTGACGGTCATGTTCTGTTGATTATTACATTTATTAAATTAATAAAATATCATATTATACCTTAGAGCCCTCTACGATTGTTGTTGTTAAACTTGACGTAAATCCAATTAATTGTTTAATTTCATATAACCCATTTGAATTATCAT
Organism: Cephus cinctus; assembly: GCF_000341935.2. Taxonomy (NCBI): domain Eukaryota; kingdom Metazoa; phylum Arthropoda; class Insecta; order Hymenoptera; family Cephidae; genus Cephus; species Cephus cinctus. Next base: position 225,616 of record NW_014333409.1, read on the forward strand.
GTCCTAACGAAATCCATGGTTGATCCGGAAGGGCACTCGTTATCGTGCTGCTTGCAGTTTCATCCTCGAAACGTCAATCAATCTGATCACTTTGAGGGTGCATCCTATAACAGACAGGACAACGTATAGATATATGTACGTATAATGTACAAGGGGCCTTGTCACTAAGGCCCAAACAAATGTTTCATTGTTCGCCGGCATTTAATTACAAAAAAAAAGCATCGAAAGCACGAATTTAAGGTTAATTTATGGCGTAACTTAGTTTCAATGTCTGTAGCATAAATCTTCTGGAGAGGACAGGGCCGCCAACCGGGGGGCCCGGTCCCTCCACGCGAAAAAAAAGTCCCATGCCGGAGCCGCGGTGTAACAATATTGTGGGGTCCACCACACCGGTACCTCGTTTCATTTGGGCCTCCTCATCCTCCATTTATTTTTTGCTCTGTCTATACCGCCGCTCCGATGCAATTTTTTTGGTTCCTGCACTGACTGCAGATGCAATTCTCAGTAGCAACCTGTGGAGATACGAATTCTGTATAATGTTTCTAGCTTGACTGTATTGTTTGAATCTAGAGTTTTTTTTTATTTCCTAGGGAATATTATTTCTTACGTGGATATTGAGTCAGGACACCTTGACGAAGGTTCACGATGTGCCGCCACATGTGATATCGGCTAAATCCAGCCGCGTTATACTATTTATTTCTAGGCGATTCGAGGTAAAAAGTCGTCTAGCCTTTCGCGAATCCGGCCGATCGCATCCTGCAACCGAGTGCTCGAGGCCTTGCGAAATTTTCTATCTTTTTTTTTCTTCCTCTTCTTTCTTCTCTCTTTCTCCTCGGTTCACTCGTGCGCACAGAAAGAAAGCAAACGCATCTGCGTCGCGGTGAGAAATCTGCACTGTCAATTATGCACTAATCAACTGTCATTAGATATACCGATTACCTTGTTTTGAATATCATCAATCCTTATCGATCATACTCAATTACTTTATATGAAGATACATGTACCTCTGCCTTCCGCATAAGAAACCAAGTGATCATCAATTAGCTTTTGGTAGTTTTCTCTTTAACCAATTCCGTATAGGTGAGGATCAATTAACGGAATCGCCATGATAACTCGATAATTAACTAATTGCACGCAACGCATCGTTACCCAGATTAAAAATTCTTTCCCACCACGAATCTGCCCAATACACTTTATGATCAATTCATGGTAATTTAACCGATTAATTAGACAATGAGGAACGAACATGGTCGGTAAGTTAAGAAAGTATACGTTCACGGGGTACGGTGCAATTTAAAGAAAGTTGAAAAGATACAAACAAAAGATAAATCCACAAAGTTTCTGAAGTTCTTCAAGGTATCTAATAGAAACAGGAAGAATTTTCTCACCCGGAAGGTGACACCTACACCGTCGTCGATAATCTGGAACGTGACATACGTCTACGGGAAGCCTCATTGCACCACTGAGGAAACTAGAACTGGACAAAAACTAACCCAATATCGTGTCCGATACCAGGAACCCACGCTAGATACATTCATCCTTCCTGAAGTAGCAGTAACAGTAGCGGAGCAGCAATAGTATACTTAGAACCAATCACTATAGCGTATCGCATAATAAACCACAAGGATTTCCGCTCGGAGATTCTTAACCTAAAAATCCTCGGATTCAATCCGGAAGCAAGATACAGTGCTTCGGATATTAACTGAAGCTACGTCACTTCCTTGTTACAAATTCAGCATAAGTGTCACGTTTGTAAAAGTAGAGAAAACACTGTCGTACCATAGAACCAAAAGAAACAGAGTATCTTTGCAGGTAAGGAGATTCATTGCAAGTTTGTACTAGCGCGAGCGCCATCTGTCGTCTTTATTATGAACACTGATTTCGAGGTGCTTTCACACTCTTCAAGACGCAATTACGTATATCCACGATCCTTACGTGCGGTTACTTTTCTCTAAGGTGAATTTCACTTGTAAGAATTTTTCTGCGAGACTTAATTATACTACTCGTGCTTGAATTCTTTAAGAGAATATACGTCCATAGGAATAGGACATCCAGAAGCCCATGATTGGCTAAGCTGCAATACTCAGACTGCATCGCGCTGACAAACAGACAAAGAAACGATCTCGAGGGTAACACGAGTTGTCTCAATGCTACGTGAGTTCCAGAAACACACTGACGGCTTACCGATTCCCCGTAGTCGATCGCGACGGCTCTCGATCCTGAAGTCAGTCGCCGTGTCCCTTGTCCGGCATGCCGAACGCTTCCTGTCCGGTGAATTCCATGAGACTTTTCTCAATACCAGGTATGGCGAGAGATATAGATATACTTACGAGTGATAAAAGTGAGACAGTATTATGACAAGCGTCAACGGAACAGAGAGACTGTATAGACGTACTTCCGATTTTTTTTTTAATGTTCGTATAATATAAGTTTGTGGTATATTTTGTATATAGATGGAGCTGTCGAAGATGTTAAATTGCGGAACGCTATCATGGATTCGAGAGCCAAGAGAACGTGATGGCTCGCGACCCATTTTCCGTACGTTTTCATATTCGCAAACATTCCTCTCACGCCTAACAGTTTTTGAAGCTGGTTTACGGGCACCACGGTCTTAGGACATACCCTGGTACTCTTTGGAAATTCCTTGCAGTGCCGGTCCCTCGTCTTCTTGGTGCGTGGTGGCGTATGCTAGAGCGCGGAGAGAGAGGCGAGGACACAGTGTGGGAAGGAGAATCAGAAGGGAGATACTCCTCAGCGTGAGGTCGTATCGATTATGGATCGGCAAAGCCTCTTTCCAATTAATTTTCACATTCACCAACCGTCTCACGGAGTGCGGGCACCGTAAGCGACGAACGGGACAGGAATTTCTGTGTAAGACCCTGGGAAGAAGAGAAGAAAGAGAAAGAGAGAGAAAAAATCAAAAAGACTATGCACTGCCTACACTCTGTGTGCATAAGTGTATATGCATATTTATGCGTTGGGCCAATGGAGACGTGGTCGTTTAGAGTGATTTGGGGCCTGACAGGTATGCGTCGCGAAAGCGTCACAGAAGGCTTAGCCCATTGATTTTTGTATAAGGCCACCTTTTTCATTTTGAGTTTCATGGAGTCAGGATAATGTATCGTATAATAGCGTCAGCGTTGCACGATAAGAATGTTAATACGATTTCACATCGGAGATACCTATTTGGGGCTCAACTCTATGTAGGTCCCACGTCGAAAAGGAGAGCCGAAAGCATTACGCAGGGCGAGGAAAGCATTCGCGGCGTCCGGGTGCGCCGACCTAGGAATTTTTGCATATAATTTCTCGGGCCCCGGGACACGTACCGATGCGAAATTATGCGTGCGGCAAGTGTCACGCCTTTAGGTTTTATTTGTTACAAGTAACGCGTAGGATAGTTACACACTTCGGTAGAATTGACTGCGATTACGTATGCAATGGTGTTTGGGCCTTATTACGTAGATTTTCATTATATGCAGACTGTAAATCGTTAATGTCTGTAGTAAGAGGATTTTGGGCCCAACTCGGTCGGCATACGCTCCCATGAGTCCCATCCACCCGCAGTCACGATCTCGATGTGCATCTGATGATTCCCATAAACAAGCGAGGGCGCGATACACGCAGAAGGCGGCTTTGGGCCTCTCATTACTTCAGCCTGGGCCCGGGCCTCATATCGGACGCATCTATCTGGAGCACCCAGATATAGGTACGTTACTACAGGGTGATCGTAAAGTTCTCTACAGTCTCGTCTGCGTAACTAAAAAATGAAAAATTCTATAAACCCACCACTCGTTCGCCATCTCTTCAATTAGGCTGGTTCAATTATTCACCTTGTCGCTTCGTTGTACGTGCACCTCTATGTTCTCCTCCCTCTGCCACCAGGACACGGTCTCCAATTAGTCACTGTGATGAATTATTTTTTATTCAGCTATTTCCGTCCCACGCTCGTGATCCGGATGGTACCCACCCGATCTAACCAAGCCAGGACACTTTTCATACAGCTCGTAGTACTTTCGGTGGGCCCTTTCAATTGGTCCTATCGGAGTTACCCGAATGATTATTTCCAGCGATCGATTATAGATAGCTCGTCTGGTCCTGCCAGCCGGTTGACAGAAGATCGCCCAGCAGCCGGTTATTGCCCCAGCCACGTCCTCGTTTGCCGGAGGTCTCCTTTTGGTTAAGGTCAAGGATAACGCAATTTTCGTTACGTCGAGAGGTCGCCAGGATGTAAGATTTACAATTAGATTGAATTTCATTGGTATATGACATAGTTAAATAGCCGAATATAATCATTTGGTTGATATCGATCTTCGTGAAAGAAACACCCGGAGAAATTTTGGTACAAGTTTGAAGTAGAAAATATTTGTTGGCAGGCAACGCGTTATTTTTAATATAAAGATATGTGTAATTGATTATTTATTAAGATTGAACTTTTACTTCAAGAATTATATTTAACGTCTATAACTATTTTAAAAGAATATTGTAAATGCTTTTTTTTTTTGAACAATGATGGCACATACGAACACAACCCTATGTATAACGAGTATTATTGTAGTGCCGGTATTTAGGGGATTCTCCTATTTATATTTATCTATAGAATTTTCCATTTCTTTCTCCATTATCGACTGTAGGTAACCGTAAGTGCGAATGACGGAATCACCATTGCCATCTAGCAGCTCGCGCAGAACTCGATGAGTAATTGTAACCAGGGGTAACCAGAGAGTGAGGGGAGCGTTGATGACAGTGCCTGCACTCGGAGCACTCATTCTTCCTCGAGCCGGTCTCCTATAGTGGTCTCTTGGAAGCACCCCTCTTATCCATTTCCAACCTTCTTCTTCTTCTATGTTTATTTCTTCTCTACTTTTATACCTCTATTTCTTACTTTTCTCTTTTTGGATTCTTTTATTTCTATCTTCTAGTTTCACTCTGTTCCCTCTCACTTCCCATTGTGCTTGTCTTACTTGTCCCATTCCTTTGGTCTGGTCAGCATATTCAGTTGAGTAGTCATATAAGGGTAGTGACCCTGTAGAGTAGCTACACGTATAGAACATGGTATCGGGGGTTGTCTTTCCGTATCATCCACTGAGCTTGCTCACCGCTTGCATGACCGTATATGAGTATAAAACCAACCTAAATCCGAATTACAGACATTTTATTAGGGCAATCGTTACATCACTATAACGAAAGTGACAAACTTATCAGCTAGAATGATCGATTACTGTGGATAATGGGTTACCAAACGTAACGTTACAAATATATTTATATCACAGTCGTAGATAAACAAAATATTTTAATGATAAACGGAGAGAAAGAGTGCCAAGATGAGCATACAAATTTAAAAATCCATAGGGAATTCACGCGTCCCTTTCGATTTAATAATCAATTCCAAAAATACATCTTAAAGCGTGATTGACAAGGAGACATAAAAAATAAGTCATACGATGCCTATTGTTAAACGAGGATACATATTTTCTCATAAGTTCTACGAGTTGGTCGCGTGTTTTCCCTACGCAGAAAGGATTTATATAAAACCACCGAGGAGATGCTAATAAATAAGGGGCCCAACAGCCTTATGGAACTTTGTGTCTGACAACTAGTGGGAAGAACTGGGCACGTAAGATTTGCTGAAACCAGCACAAAAGTTCTGAGTACGCTTTAAAAGTTACAGACTTCGATTAAGACAGAACATACGAGTTTTGGCTCTCCTTAACAATATTTCCTCGACACTGATAAGATAACGATAAGTTTGATTGAAAACGATCCTTAAGAAGGTTTACATTGCGCGATAACAGTGACGCCTCTGCGTTTACTTATTACTAATAATAAATCCATGCTGGTAAACGTACCCGATGATTCATGAAAGTCGAAATAAATGAATATAACAAATACAGTAATTCAAGGCTCGTCGCACGACGAAACGAACGAGATGAAACTTTTACTAGATAAAACAAAGTAAAAATAATACTATGGCTAAATCGTAAGATGGTAATACCAGTCTTCTTGTGGGCTGCTGGAATCAACATCCACGAAGCACGACGCATCTCGAGAATATTCGTACGCAGTATAATCTCGCGATAAAATATAATCGAAAAGATTCGAAAAAGATTTTTTTTTTTCATATTCCAATGATATTCTAAAACAGTACGTCTCGAGGCAAGATCGAAAGCTTCGTAATAGTCTACGTCTCTAATTCCATCTATTAATGGAATCCCTCTCGGGAGGTTTTGTGGCTACTATTTCCAATTTTTTTTTTTTCTTTTCTTCATCGTTACAAGATATTAATCATTCTCAACGTAGCATGCATAATAACTTATTTCTATCGTGTTATACATGTGTAACGTAACTTGTAATTTGTATCATTTGATAGATTAGACTGTTGTATATATCATTGACATTGATTTATGTATATACATAAAACCGGTATGATTAATTTTCATAGTCGCGATTATGTCGGTGATTTACATGTTTCCATTCGATTACCGAATCCTTAAAGCCTTTTGTACGAATCCCCAACAAGGCTGTTGACGCGACAAATGAAAGCAAAGTTCACGCGACTTGATAACCTCATATATATATATATATATATGTAATATGTCATTTATAATTTAACGAGTCACTTAAAGCCGCCGCGACAATTTGAAGTATCGCGACGAGCGACTCTCGTGCCCGCGGATGTCGCAATCACAATTGACGCGACGAGTCGGGCGACGACAATGACGACAGTATGATGTCATAGCACTAGTACGACGTGCAGTCTCATGCGTTTTCTAATTAATTTTTTATTATTTACGTTTATTCAAACTTCCCGCCGCATCCGTCGAGTTCAACCAATTTCCGGTTCCTACAAAGAGCGCGAAATTCGATTAGACCTTGGGACAATCTCGTGGAGCCGGAAGCGGTAAACTTGAAAAAGCATCTTAAGAATCCAAACGCACGGTTCAGTGGCCAATGGCCTCACGGAACCAGAACAGATGCAGTCGCGTACACATGAGACCCACATGCTCCTCAATTGGATCCCATAAAGTAAACTTATACGACTCGTGTGTGCCTCTTTTGAGACGAGTGTCTCATGTGTGGAACTGGTGAACCATCCGGGTTTCTTTGCTCCGCTTAAGACAACATACATGTATATATCGTGGTTTTTGATTGTTTTCAATAGGACGATGCTTATCGCCTATTTCTCATTAATTTTCATGAAACATGACATCTGACTGTCACTAGCATAATATACCTAGCGTTCCATACTCGGTATTACAATGAGATCCTGTTATGGAAACCATAGAGTGTTTTCGGCAGTCGCTCGAATGTCCCTAGAACGTCCTAGGTATAACTTAAAAATAAAAGCCGATACTAGTGACTTAATAATAAACGCGCAGAGTTCTAAATAAAAAAAAAAAAAGATGGAAAATCGTAGATTAACAACAGCTTAGTTATCCTTTAGAGTAGTCAGATGACGTGAACGCATTATAGGGATATTTTGAAGTCTAGTGAAATCTAGAACGTGGCTTCCAGTGAATTCTCGAGTTCGCTCAAGGCTGGTACCAGGGTCTGCAGTGAGAAGTATCTTGATCTATCAGCAGCGTCAACGCTGGTCACGTGTTGAAATTGACAGGGCTGGCTGATGTTGCTCTTGGCAGGTAAGATGATCTTCTTCTGGGCCGGTTTCTTCTTCTTCTTTCCCGGTACCGATAAGCTTATGTTTTCAGGGCACGACACCAGACGTTCTATGTGTTGCCAGAGATCATTAGCCGCCTTTGAATTGTCGAAGCTCAGTCCAGCCAGACGCGTGTGATCCGACGAGAGACACATGGTGTGAAACGCTGGTCCAGACACCTGCGGATGACAATAAAAAATTGAATAACAATATGAGTACGGTAACTATTGTTCCTAATAAAATACGCTCGCAATAGTAATTAGAGACGGTGCGTCATCAGCTTAGAAATCGGAGCCTCGTTCGGATTGGCAGCAACGTAAATTGAGCGCAGGAACTGCGTATCGCGGTACCGTCTCGTAGTCAGCGTATTTACGTCACAGTACAACGACTCCTTACACACCGTACCAAAAGTCACATCCGGTTCTCCGTTTCGTACGGAACCGGTACCCAAGCAAAGTTCCGAAATCACTGCCAGGAATGATCACACGGTTAGGGCAAATAATACTCGCCTTATACGAGGAAAGATTATCGATAGTTTCTCTCCAAAGTGTGAAGCAGGTGCCGCGTTCAGCCAATAGAATTTGAATGCGTCTCTTGGATCTTGATCTGGTCTCGCCCAAGTCCAGGACGACCACCGGTATCCCCGTGAACCGCAGCTCCCAGGTCTCCGTCTGAGAGGCGCTACCCAGGTACAAGTTCGCCAGAGATTCGCATACGAATACCTAAATGCCAATAGTGAAGAAGGTTTGTTAAAAAATCGATCGAACTTATCGATCTTATTGATTTCAGGGTTCCACCTACCTGAGACTTCAGACCCCTGAAGAAGGTCTCCAGCTGTTCGCGTTCCAGCTGACTGACGGGATCCAAGCGTGTCTCGTCGCTGTTCTCCGAACTGTCGCTGCCCTCGTAGCTCGAGGTAGCCGAAGTGTCTGCTTCCCCCGTAGAAGACAGTCGTCTCCTGGTGGCACCGCTGTACTCGCTGTAGTACGATGAACTGTGCAGGGACAAGTTGGACTGCAGGGCCGGACACGATGACGCGTAGACCGGTCCGTTCATTTTGACCTGGAATCAAAATATAATATACGGCACCTGGTCCAGGGCATTTCTACTCCACTTCTCGTTCCGTTCCGATTCCCGGTGGCAATTTGGCCGCGGGTTAACTACAGGGCCGAATAATTGGCCAGGAGGAGGATAGAGCTCGTTAAGAAGTGTGAGGCCCGTGTCGTCAGGGCCGTCTAATGGCTTGGGTACCCTTAATCACTGCTGTTGTTATTATTATTGGCGAACATTCACCACGAAACACGAAACTTCCCAAGTCACTGTACTACTGTGGTTTTAGTCGACTGGACACTTCCGGTGCATCCAGTTTCGCGTGACAATGCGTTTCCTGCGATGAGCTCAGGTTAGGGTCTATGGCTAAAAATTCTTTATGCGTCTCTGGCTTACTTTCGATTTTCCTTGGTAGGTAGGAGCTCGGGTTCGATATGCTATTCTTTTATAAAGATTAAGGAACGTAGCCTAAGTGCCTAAGTTAGAGTCACCGGGCTAGGTACGGCATCGGGTTTTATTTATGTACACGGTGTATAAGTGAATTCTCGAGGGTGGTTTACTTATAGAAAATATTAGCCGTGCGTGATGTTTGTAAGATATTCATGTTTCGCGCATGAAATTTGAGTGATTTATGGCGGCTGCTTAAGATGAATTCCGTGCACCCCGTTGCACGAGAATGTCGGACACGCATAGGGCTGCCTGAGGCTCGAAGGTATAATGTTCTTTGTCCTGTTGGCGATGACGTGTCACTGCGATATCAATCTCCGCCTTCGTCCTATCGTGCACGGCATATCGGTTATTTGAATGTCAATAAAACAGTAATGTAACCTCGAAGCAAAAACGACGAATCCTGGATCCGCAGTGACGTTTACAAATCTTTATCGATTCTTCGGTCTGTATTGTGCGGCGTGACTGCTCTATTAATAGCCGTGACCTGATTTTTGAGAGAAAGAGAGTGGGGGGGGGGAGAATTTTGAAAATTGGAAAGCTGAAAAATGGGAAATTTGGAAAAATTTTTTGGATCGAAGGGGCAGGAACCTTTCAGGGCGCTCCCAAAAACCACGTGGTTTAACTCTATTAAGTTTAAGGCGAGTACACACAGCGACCATTCGGCCGTTCATTATTATAATGAAAATCTACAGTTCCCTTGATAAATGATATACCAAGATCTATTTTTAGACAAGCCTTTCAAAAACCATCAACTACCCCATTTCACTTACCAGCTACCGAAATTCCCATTTCACTTCCTCAATCGCTACTGCACCCTGTCAGGGTAATAAATGGGGTCGCGACGATGACGCAAGTCTTACGTGCAACGAGCGACGGGAGCTAATCAGCCAGTAAGCGTAGGCCCTGCTTGATAAAGTCTGGGAACCCGTAATTGAAGCTTAACGTTAAAACACGAGCCGTCGTTCTCAACGGGCGACACTTTCTTAGACATTCGCGTAATTGAGAATCGCCTTAATTATTCCCTTGACCATATCGATCATCTTTAGACCACATACCGAAATATCTCGAGCAACGAAATTAACACGTATATCGACGACTGCCCGAAGGTTTCCGGTCTGCAAGAAATTTCGTCCAACCTAAAGTGTCGATAGTTTCGCCCAATACGCCTGCATACACATTATACCGTATACAAGGTATACGAACTGTAGTATAACGGCGATATGAACCTTTTGGAAATGCTATGACGTCATGCCGATACCCGTACCCACCCTTGTACACTCACTGTATACCTATAACGATACAAACTGAAACACGAGCTCTCCTGCTATGCGTACATCGTGCGAAACGCACACCGGAAGTCCATCGTCCAGACTGCTGAAGAGTATGCTTCGGAGATACCGACCTCCACGCATTCTCAAGATAATGTAACCCACACCTTCGGGATAAATATGGAACGTGCAATCAGTGAGTTGAAAAATGTATCGAGCAGCCATTATGATTATTTTATACAGCCAGAATACTCGTACCGCTAATTCAGCGCGTGATAATAATAAAATTAAGTGTCAATGAGAATGAGTCATTTGCCTCTGGAATGTATACTTCCTCTGATCACGGTCATAATGGTTTCTTACTGTATGCATACTAAATGACGAACAGGTGGGGGAGGACAGTCACCGTTCTGCCCGATTGACTACTGGCAAATAGTAAATACTAGGTTCGTTGATACTGGTGGACAATGGGCTAACGGAGCATATCTGTCCGTGGACAAGACTGGGTCTTGTTAACCTAGGATTTCCAACTGAGCGATCTGAAGGTCTAACTAGCCGTTCTTTGCGCGTCGCCATAAGCGAACAATGCATCGCGAGTTACGAAGTTGGCGCTATTTTCTTGGGTACCTTGGGAGCTTTAATTTCGCTGGAAAATCGTTGCTAAGAGAAAATCAAAATATCTATGAATATTCGCGGTAATAGAAACCATAACGCTTTTATTACTGATTACGGGGCATGATTAATAAAAATAATAATAAGCATATACGTTGAGTATACGTAAGACTATATCTATATACAACCACGTAGGACAGGAGCGTCCAACGAGCGTGATTGGTGGGTCGTGTTAATTGCATTCGAGAAGAGTGACATACCAGACGTGGGTAGTAACACAGCCTTCCAAAAATACTAATCCTCATTAAGTATATCAGTAAGATTAACGCCGAGTATACAAGTACGAGTAACGCTGTGAATTCGTCACTGTCAGACGAACTGAGAGGCCGACTGAAATACCGTAACCGACTGAACGAGTAAGTGAACGGCGAGCAGAGCGCGTAATTGCAAGAGTGAATGAACGTAAGTATCCCAGCATGGTCGATGTCGTCATCCGACGAAGTACTCTACGTCACGAGTACGATCCGTTAATTGGCTCCGTAGTATCTTGAGAAGAAAAAAAATTTTTTTTAGTTAAAAAAATTTAGCCCGCTTTAAAATAGGGACCCTTGACGTATACGTCCCTGGATCTGGGTTGCGCGCGACTCCTCGGGGTTTCTTTGTTTGACAAAAGGTATGAGTTAGAGAAGGAGGAAAAGTCTGATGGGATTCAGCCGGGTGTCAACAGTACCGAAGTTTCTGGTCTTTGTCGTGGATCGGCAGTGAGTAAGAGATTATCCACGGATGTAGGTTATGTAGTTTTCGATTTACGTTAATGCGCTGCGAACGATATCGGGTATTCGTGCATAAAGCGCATTGTTACGTGCATTGGATTTATGCACGTACACCTATATTCTTACGAAGTACATAAGATACTATTAGTACTTTGGCACGAACCGTAGTGAACACGTGTGCGACGTGTGATTCAGGAACGTGCGATAAGAGCGTAGGAGTATCGGCGTTGTGTTTGTCTACGGGAGAGTGAGAGAGAGAGGCGAGATGAAAGAGAATTATAACAGTATCTCTCTCGATATGCCTGGATATTCCTGGAGAAATCGAGAGTACACATTTCTTTGTCACGTGGGAAGAAAAATGTCAGATTTCAGTCGCTGTTATATTACACGGAATAGACACTAATGGGCATTGCCACAGACACGTGGCCGAGTGCCGAAGAAGTTTTGAGGTTAGTTTTCTTTTTTCCTAATACCTACGTCTTCCTGTGCGCTCGTCTTCTCGTAGCACGTTTTGCCGCTCGAGAGACTGACTGAAGGTTCTATCGGTCTGGAATGAATGGAGGACGAATTTCTCTTTTTACAATGGCGACGGAGGACAATGGTTGCCAAGCTTGTATAGGGTAAGAGATGACGTTCCTTGTGACGTCTTGTGTTTGGGAGTGTCGTTTAAAAGTGGCTATTTGCGGTCTGATGCTCGCAGCGCTTTTTTCATAACTTTGACATCGCGAAACGAATTCCTAACGATGCGAACTTTGAGATTGACTCGTATTTTGAATATGGCGATACTGGAAAAGTGAATTCGGTAACTTTTGTTTTTGGCATCAAACTACAGACGTCGGGTAAGCACAGTGATAAATGGAATCGAAGGTACTGGAGTCTGGAAGGAAGTGGAATGCTGGGTAAGCTAGCTTTATACATTGATGAGTTCTATGGGACAGCCAGTAGACGTCGTTTTAACTTAGGCTGCAACGCGGAAGACAAACTTTTCAATTTCCTTAATGGTCTCTAGTATCTGAAACAATAATGACGGAATGAAATATTATGAGACTGTTCACTGACTCCGCTCGTTTTTTTATGTTCTGACGTTAAGGATGTCGATTGAAGTTGCATCGAAATTCAAAATGGCGGTGACTTAAACTCGCTCCCATAAGACGCGGACGATAACGGTAAGCACGCGTTAATACGGCTACGGATACAAATTAGCCGGGTCACTCCTATTCGGATAACTTTGACTCTTCGGGTTAACTGTAAATCAACGTCCGAAAAGCGTTACTGATGATCTCTCGCAATGAGAATCTCATGGGCGAATAAATTTAACGAAGATTACTGTACGGTACGCGCGGTCGTGATATGTCACGGATGCGCATGGAGTGCTGGATAGCGTAATGCGCACTATAGAATACCCCTTGTTCTCTACGAGTTATATACTTTCGCGGCTGGATGTGACACTAGATTATATTTATGTATATATATATATATATATACACACACCATAGAGATACTCTAGGTACATGACTTGTGTACATCTCCCATTGTGCGCATCAACATTATTCGAGAGTTGACGACCGGTTGGGTAATAACAACGGATCAATGAAAAATTCCAATTTCATATTGGAAATTAATACAGACTACAGAATACTGTACGTGAAATAAAAAAAAAATTAACACGAAACACGAGTAATTAAATACTACAGATAGGAGCTGGTTTGTTGGGATAGAAATATAAAAACAAATTGAATGGTCGATACGAGCATAACAAAAGGCTACGTTGAAAATTTCTAAAATTTGAAATCGTAATCGATATGCGTTCGAGCCAAACGATTAAGGTCGCGCTAATGAATTTTAATTAGCTACGGTCAGGTAATTCGATTCGATGATATCGTGCTTGAATATTAAAAGCCATTACGTATTATTGTCAAACTCCAATGGAAGTCTGGCTATTCGGCCGCAATTGCGAACGCATCTCCGGTTCGTTTATCAGCACTGACAGTCCTTGTGGACGCATTGGGAGTTCCGAACTTCGCCACCAGGAGGCTGACAAAGCCACAGTCGAGGACGCTCTATACTCTACTGATCTTTTCAGTCCTTATCGAGGATGGCAGTGGCGCTTGAAATCGATTTGCAATAAGAATCTCTGTGGCAGCCAAGCATATTTAAATATATATATATATACTTTAATGTCTCCGGTAAATACAATATATAGGTACAGCCAGACGTAAAACTATTAAACGCGATTTATTCGAGCGTGACTCAACCCGATGAATCGTCATGCGAATAAAAGTCGTTGAATAATGCGCGACTTGATTACCGATTGCGGTTGGCGAAGATGCAAAACGAGTTCGGGTCTTGTTCGGCAATCTCTTTTAAGACGTCTTTTGGTACGAAGACTGGGGGGGTTCGTTAGGTTGCCGCTAGTTAGTAGCAAGATGGCGGAAGACGGTAGGCGATGGTTTCCACGGTATCAGAAGAGGAAGGAGGCGAAAGAAGAAATAAAAAAATTAAGTTCACGGAGAAGTCGAGTTTAAGATACGCGGGATCGATTCGACTCGTACCGAACGAGTCTCGGAAGCTTAATGGTTGCCAGCACGAATGTCATTTCTACGTACGGTAGTGGATGCAGCTTAACGATAACGTTCACGTTCCACCTGGCAATACTTGTTTCTCATGTAAGGATTCTGAGCTATCCAAAGATCGTATACACGTATTAGTCCGATGTATCCGAGTTTCTGGGATTTTAATAATTTTTTTTTTTTACAGATACCCGTGCATCGCTCAATGACGAATCTCAGATCACCGACGTCACTACTGTGTAAAATCATTCTCGACCAGTTCGGAGTGGATCGATCCGACGTATTAATTTTCTTCTCCGATTGTCAGCTGCCTAGATCCTTAGTCATCGTTTAAGGTCCCTCACGTAGGCTGGGATCGTACCTCGTGATTTCAGGCTATATATACATATATAGTAATTTAGGTGCATCGGAGTCGCACGTCTAGGCGAGTCATCGTCATTCACTATGCCGGAGAAACATCGAGTCGACATTGAGTTAATTGAAAAGCAGTACTGGTTTCCCAGAAGGATGAAGTCACCGTTCGCCTCCCGAGGAAGTCGATTAAGTCTGAAGGCGGTGAGAGCTGCGCATGCGCGAGTGACATAATCGCACGTGTAACCGGCACAGCATTGTTTATCACGAGGAAATGTGACGCGCGCAGCGACGATGATTTTTATTGAGAAATCGCAGACAAGGCACGTGGCTTCGATTTCAACCTACGTTTTGGATAGCGTCATCCAATTGAGATTGTCAGGTTAACCCAACCTAACCTAAATTGCAATAACATCTGGGAACAAACAAAGTCGTAAAGTCTTTAAGGAAGCTGCCTGGTACGTATTACCCGTATTAGTCATTTGCAAAGATGACTTCAGTGTTCCTGGGTAAAAATGGACTTTGCTCAGTGACCCATTGTGCGGAGCATAGAACGATTTTCAACAATGGCCGATTTCTGGAACTGGATAATCGATACGAGAGAAAAATGGCTGATCTGGGAACGTCAGGTGCACTCTGACGGCGACGTATGCTTCGAGATGAAAATTGTTCCTGGGTCAGCCTAATCAGTCAGATCAGCCGAAACTGTTACAAGCGTTGGGTATGAGCTACCTCGAGGAAGCTTTGAGAAATGCACTCCCAGAGAAAACACGACTTGATCCCAAATGAAGCAAGTTGGTATCATCTGCTCCGGCTGTCTTTAAACCGGATGTGGAACAGACCCCCAGGGGTCAAGAGGCATTAATGAATTAATGGGGACGCTAATGATTAATTAAGAGTGTCTAGTCTCATGAAGATCTCTTCAAATTGGCACTGGAAGTAAACTATAGCGACCTCAGGACATGCCCCAGGATCACTGTAGTACCCAGAGTGATCAATGGGAGCGGGTAATATTTTTTTAAAGCATTGAACTAATTTTTCTTTCAATATCGATCGATTTACAGTCTTGACACAGTTAGGGTTACAACGGCTAATGCAAAAACCCAGAAACGAGTGGGTGTTAGGTGTTCCGCGGAAGCGTGACTTGGATGCACCAGTGCGAGGAGTCCGGAATTCGTTTCTTGTCGGTCGAGAACGAGCGACCTGGAAACTCCAGATTTTCTTCATTGAGTTTTCGTAAGGATCGGATCAGATTGTCTCTTCGGATTCAAGAGTCTCTACACGTTCCGACTACCCGGAACGTCGTCGTCCTGCCACGGCCATAACGAGGTTTCAGGGTCTTGACATTCCCGCCGAGCAACCTCAGCCTGATACCAGGTATCGATAAACCCAAGATTCATCATCAGCCGAGCAGTTGTGTTTACCTGCCGGAAGGACTGCGCTCCTGCATTTCAGTCCTACCGGTTCTCGTTCTCATTGAAGCGATATCGCTGCGCACTTTGAAAATCGCCTGCTCGACTTTCGCCGCCCTTGTCTTTGTCGCTGTCGACACTGTTACTTGTGGATTCGTTAACGTTGCGAATTCCAGCAGCGTTGCGTTACCATGCTACTGCACTCGTTGCTTATTGGTTATTGCATTTTTTTTTGACATTCAGGTCAGCCGATCGAGACTGCCGGTAGGACGGCGAACTGTAATTCCTAAACGCGTATTAACAATAGTGACACGACGGTCGTAATCGATAGGACGATGAAGCCTTAAGAATTCAATTATCATAAAAGAACGTCTTTGGTCGGTCGCGAAAAGATACGACGAAGTATATAGGACGTTATCTTGGTGAAATCCTCAATGACGAATTCCATCAGGCGATTGACTCTTGATAGAAAAATCGGATTTTCTAGGTCGTGGCATATGTGACGCGCAGTTTATATTAATAAATCAAACCTCCGCGTTATAGTACAAAGTCATCGTGACCAAACATTCTAACGTGACATTAACTTCTTATCGTTCCCATCATCGATGATGCTGGGTAGATGAATTGCGTGAAAAAAGAAAATCATCGGTCCAGGTAAAAATTTTGTCACTTTTTTACAACGAGTGAAAATCTTTTTTTCTGCGTTAAAAAAAAAATGGCCGAGGGCACAACCAGAGGATCAAGAAAGGATTAGCCGTGTCATCAGTAAAAAATGCCAAGCATGACAGCTACGTCGTGGCTTGTGAGAGTCGGGGATATTAACAGTGGCGAAGGGAGGGCTGGATCGAGGGGTGGACAGGGGGGTTGAACCGAGAGGGGTGAACGTGGGACAACGGTACCAGGTCCATACTCCTTCAGTCCTGGGAAATATTAATTTTCAGGATTATATCCGCACCATTCATGCCTAACACGTTGTCATTTGACAAGGAGCTCATTTTGGGATCTTGAAAAATACTTTCTTCTTATAAATACTTTCGTCTGTATAGCGTGGGAGCTTAAGTGTCTCTCGAAAAGGGAGGATCTTGAGTCATTTATGGGTAAATACAAAGAAAAAGGACATCGATTACACAGGGACGTATGAAGTCACTTGGGTAATGATTTTTTTTGTAATTTGTATTACTATCGTTATACTATGATTTTATCGACAAATTGTTTTGATCAATTTTCAACAGTTCCACGTGTCCAATGACATTTTTACGTATTAGTAGATTAAGAATATATCGCACCTGCGTCTAGCAATGCAATTTCAAACTGCCTTTGTAGTCTGACGTTATGATTCTACCGGCACTTTAATAGACCCGAGTTTATTACCATTAGAGCAGAATCAGGCGCCAATGAAAACAGTCCGGGCTGTTACGTACCGCTGTGTAGTTAAGAAAACTAATTTTCCTCCAAACGTCCTGGGAGCGCGAGTCCTCGGAATCGCACGGAGTGGGGATATATCGCGAAAAGGAAGAGAACTGAATGGTATCGGATAAAAAATGAAGACAAATTTTTTTTAATTAAAAAAACCGAAGATATCGGTCAACGAACCGAGAAAGCAGTCCCCGGGGGCCTGACTCGTACCGGGTTCCCCTCACTTACGTATTATATACACTTAACCAGACTCAAGATTTTGCATAAGCCGCGCACGCGCGCTGCAACCTCAATCCAAAAGACATAAAAAAAAATGTCCAAGATTTCCTTTTTGACCGGTCGCGGCTTTTTCATTCGCAGGAGCGTTTTAAGTTCTACCCGCAAATTACATACCGGACGCTAAAGCCAGTACAGGCTTTGCATTTATAGTAGGTTAACCATACGTTCCGAAAAGACGCTACCAATACCCACCGCCATCTTGTGCAATTTATTTTCGACAACGATATTTCGAATTTCCATATTTCTCTTTTTTTTTTCTCCAAAATTACGACGGCGATCTAATGCCGTTTTTCTTTTGATAAATAACCGAAACTCTCGTTAAAAACCATCGGGAACTATAGAATTCTGCTGGATGCGAAAGGAAACTTTAGCCTTTTTTTTTTAATTCCAGCACATAGGATGTTGACTTCGTAGTTCCCGCTGGACCCGAAGTTAGCGTCTCATTTTGATAAATTTTATTTTTTTTTTGTAAAAAACCAAAACTATCGTTTAAAACCATCAGGAACTATAGAATTTTGCTGGATGCGAAAGGAACTCTAATTTTTTAAATTCCAGCACGTAAGATGTTAACCTCAAAATCACCACTGGACCAGACGTCAGCTGACGTTCATTAGACGACACCAAACAACTGACACTAATTCACTCTTGACATCGATTTCATTAATTTCGCAAAAATTGTCCCCAACAACTAAAACGCATAGTGCCAACCAGACAATCTACAGTCTAATTTACCCAATTAAAAAAAGAAATTTATCCTCGAGCTCCATTCACATCCGAATCGATCGTCCAATACGATCTCTACTAAACAGCCTGCGTGTCTTTTATTACCAATAAAACTGATCAGCAGGTAAGTAAGCGCCATTAGTGGCACAGCGCGTGAACTATGACCAGCCACGTTTTCTCCGTCTTCGTGACCTTTATATATATGTATTACCAAGAAAATATACTTATACAAACTGCCATGTCATATTAAAATATATAGAACTAGAATATTGAAGAACTTGGAAACAGGCTTGTTAACGTGATTAACTGGACGTCCAAGGTGTAACAATTCATTCTTCCATTCGTCCTCGTATATCCTCCAACTGTTTCAACGTGCACACATGACATATATACATATATATCCATATACTCGTAACACAATACGAATATATCTATATACTAGTAAATTATGCCGATCCATTATCCTAGAAGGACATAAACATAGAGATATGGCAACGCAGCGAATATCGTCTGGTAGTTAGGTAAATGGTCGTCACATGTGTATACGCACGTATATGACAAATATATGGTATATATGCATATGCGCATAGAAAACATTACCATAATGCCGTGTGCGCGTGGACTATCCATAATGATTACATGGGTTACTCATAACTCGCATAATCTAGCTAACGAAATTCCAATTCGATAACAGATTACGGTGCATCGTCTTATTTCACACTGTTGAGGTAAATTCGTGAAATTATTATTTTATCGTGTTGATTCTTTGATAAGATTCCGACAGAGAGCTCACGTGACTCGTGTGTCTCGTAAGAGTTTGTCGACCCTGAATTTAGTCAAATTATTTTTTGACTCTCGGTAGATCAGTCGTTTCTCGATATGTTCACCTTAATTGGAATAGCGCTTAATTAATGGGAACGATCTGCCGAAATTATTGGATCTAGTACATTGACGTCTGTCGTATCCATATGGCCGTTGGAGAAATGTCCGGTGAATTTATGCCAATTAAATTTGTTCACCTTATTCACTGCTGAGTTCTTGATGGCATCCATATATATATTTTTTTTTTATAAAACTGGCTGAACGTTAACACGGACGTTCTATGATACCTTACGTGTGCGTCAGGCTTAATTCATAGGAATAGCTGCGGTCACGCCTTTGTGTACACTGTATGATACGTAGTCATATACAGCCTAGAATTTATCATACCATAAAGTTACTCACTTAAGACACTATGCAATTAGCGGATATGGAAGAAGCCTTGTCCTGTTACTAATATATCATTCGGCAATTTAGTCAACTTACGTAAATAAGGAATAAAAGAATTTTTTTTTTTTGATAATTTGAATATCTGCAAAATTTAAGTAGAATAAATTCACCAAGACGCAGACTGTCAAAAAAGATACAAGTGGGGCGAAACAAATTTTTGTATACATTCTTTGAAATTATTTTCATACGAAACTTCGTGTTGATATTAATTGGAAATATGGAAAACGAAATACCTTCAAGTCAGAGGGAGAAAGAATAATAGAATATGCATGAAAAAAAAAAGAAAAAGGATAAGAGGAAAGAAAATTGCAATAAAATATCATCTCCCCTTGGCTTTCTCCAAATGGTGCCCTCGATGAATTCTCTTATCTTTACCGACAGAGAATCGATTGGTTTATCTGCTGATTTCATGGATCCTCAATTTCGTTAGGTCAGCCATCGTAATGACATACGTGCACATGTGCGTGACACACTGATCTAATTTCCATATACGCCGAGGGGCCATTTTTATATGTATATCGACCCTGCAGCAGGTTATGCGGTGCTCGTGCTATTTTTTATTTTTACTTTTTATTATATCTTTTTTTTATTCTCATCTCTTCGTCTAACCTTCCCCTATTTCTCTATATATATATATTGTAAATAATCCGATCGTATGCACGACTCGCACGAAATGTCCTATGCAAATTTTTCGTTCAATCGCTTGTCCGATCGATCGATTCGCGTGACTCCGAATGAAAATATATTGAAATGGAGTTAAGAGGGTGCGTAATATAAATTTATTATTTGCAAAGTTTACTGCATAAGAGATAGCGCTTGATTTATTTTTTGTTAATTAAATTTTTTACACTCTTATTTCCGTACTTGATAAAATATCAGAGACAATGATAACGGGTAACGAGATGAACAATGGGTGGGAGATAATGAACTGTATAGTTATTATTTCCTTTTAATTATAAACAATGTATCTTGACGTTCGTGCAGTACCTTTTATCGCATTTCCGGTTCACTGCACGGGGTTCCCGCGATTCTCAAATACGTCACTTCCGCGAAACTTTTGCCATCCGAATCGAGAGACACGCGTAGGCGGAAGTACTTTCCTCCTGGATACTTTCTTTGATCGTTTAACGTCAGTTTCGCTTGTGATGGTTAGAGAAATATTTTACATTAGAGATGAGCGTACAATTATTAATAAAGCAACCTAATGCCATTATTTAAAATGAAGTGGATGCTGGATGCTGTTATCCTGGATCATTAGTACTATGCTTAGAGATTGGGAAACATCAAGTCCATTTAAAGGATTCAATATTCAATAGGAATAATACACGAATCTGATGCGTCTTGTCTTATCAGGTAGGAGAAGTTTTATCATAATATAAATATGTTCGAAAGGAAAGTAACGAGTTCTCATTATAACGAATTATGGCTCTGATCGTTAATCGGCTTTGTTTCTCTCGTTAACGGAAAGTAAGAGGATGAACTGTATCTAACGAGCTTTAACTCCCAAGGATCTTCTTATACAGTTAGTTATAGGTATATACAGTACCAGTACAATTAAATAAATTTTCAAAATTTTGTATAGGTTAATGCAATGGGAAAGTTCCATTTGGCTGAACAACCGAATAAGACTCCTTTTTGAGGTTAGTTGTGGATTGTTTGTCTTTTAAATAAAGCTCTTCGAAAAAAAGTCGTATTCTGCAGTTTTACCTTTCATAACCCAGTATACGGGGGAAAAATGACAACTGATAGTATACGCTTATAAAGGAACATGACAAAATAAAAAAACAATGTCGTAACTCATTTCGCCACTGAATTCATGAGAATCATAAGCAGGAAACTGACCTGTCCTGTTCTCTGAGGAAATGTCAAACAGTGACGAATGAACATTAGTCAAATTCCAAGATACTTACGTTTATACTAAGTGCTTGTTCCGATTCCTTATCCCGTAGTAGCTTTTCTTCTTCAAAATTATGAAAATGTCAATAACGGTAATTCAAAATCCATAAGCCTGCTGTGCAGGTGAGAGAATGCGCATCTTTACACTTATTGTATAAACACCATCAAATAAATCCAGGTTTATCAACATAACAGGACACAGGAACAACACAGGAGCAAAATTGTGTAAATAATCAGTAAGACTCGTTTGATTAAACGGCGAGAAACAGAAAAGTTAAGTAGATCCTTAAAAATACGACGCGCACATCCGCACTGTGCCAAGGGTGCCGTTCGACTGACTGGCTGTTCCGAAGACAGACTCGACCTGGTCGCTTGCTCGCCCGCGCTTGCTTCAAAGCGCTACACATCTACATGGATTATTACCACACTAACACAAATATTACACTACATATCACAGAGAGCAGTTACGGCAATACAGTATATACAGTACACACAATATACGTTTACAAAGGTTCCACGTTGCTGCATACTATGCTGTGTAAACGATTGGATACTACGAACATATACTGTACAGTGGTACATACTATAGGGAATAAGCCGGGTTTGATACCTGGAAGCAAGGTTTGGACGGACTGTCGCAGTATGAAAACGCGTGCGTATAGACTTAAGGTTGGAAAATATACGTTCGACATTGAAAGGTATTTTTGAGGAAATATGTTGCTCCTTTACTCTACATTAAACTGTAGTTTCTTTTTGAGACACGTACTGCATACCTGGTAAATGGCACTGCGTACAGTATAGTCGTTATTGATGAAAGTGTAAATAACCTATGGGATGTGTTCAGTGTATACAAATTGGATAAATGATTAAGATGGGAAACCGTTAGATCTAGCAGTGAGTTACTATTAGATACAGTATCGTTATATTTATCATGAATGATTTCCTATACGGAATGCAGAGTCATTTTGCGTAACTACCAGGTGTACGCGTATACTGTAAGATGGATCGAATTCTTGGCTATTCTAAAGTGATGTTTCATTGGTTACAGTGGAATTGGATTGATTGGTGCCACTGTCCGATAGATAACAACGAATGAAATTTCTTCGCTGTGCTTTCAAGTAAAAGAACGATGCTCGGAGCGGATCGCAAGGGAAATTAACCTCCAAACCGTATTTTATTTGTTGGATTGTCGCAGAGTGCAACAGACAGCTGGTAAAGACGAATGGTAAGTAAAAAGTAGTGAGTGTGAAAGAGAGTGAGAGAGGAAGGAGAAATGACAAGCGATTCAGAGTCGGCGTCAATTCGAAGTTGCCCGAAAAAAGCCGTTGCGACGTGGAGCGTCGAGTTTAATGGAAAGGATGCGCAGCGTCGGCGAATATACTATACCGATGTAATTTACGTCCAACGTTTCTGTGCGTTCTTTTCGCGGGACGCCTCCGCCATTTTTTTTCGAATTCTCATATATCAGCTTGCTTCGAGCACGTGCATTTACGTCGTGGGAAATTGGACGGGTGATCGAGGCTCACTGGAGAGAGAGAGAAAGAGAAAAAACAGTTAAACATGAACGGTTTAAAACGTTCTTCGTTGAATTTCGCAACGCCAGGCGTCGCTGTATTTATTTTTACTGCCTTTTTTTAAAATCCATTTTAGAGCTACCGAGCTTACGGGTAACCAGTTCATCTAATATTGGCTAAGGAAATATAGACGAGGCGAAAGGATGTTTTTTTAAATATTTTTTTGTAAAGGACTTTTTAGAGAGTGAGAGAGAAAAGGAGGAGAGGAAAAAGAGTCGAAAGGACTTTTCGGTGAGTGGCGATTAATCCAGCAGAGCCGCTCGTAAAGTGTTGTAGGAACGTCCGCCCTTTTGCAGGGTTGTATTTAGCATTGGGCGATATACGTGCGATGCATATTCTTTTTTCTTCTTCTTTAAAGCGGTAAATCCACGCTAGCGTTTACGAGCGAGAAACTGTTCTGCCTTAAGATACGGAGGGGCAGTCGATTGCGTTGTGGCTCATTCTCGAAATTGAGTCCTGAAGAAAAAAAAATGCTTATCGCCTGAACGAAGGGAATTGAGTCTTGGCAGACATGTGTCTAGGTATAGAAAGTGCAGTCCTTCAATCCAAAGCCATAAATACCCCTTGGAGGGTTGCCAAAGGTTAAGGACAGCCCACGAGTAACCGCACAATCTTCTCCCACTTGTGTCTTATGGTAAAGCAGAAAGAGAGAGATTGAAAAATGGAAAGTATTTATAAGAAAGAGAAAAATTCTCTTTGTAATTGCCAATTACTTCGTGGCGTTAATTTTTCTTTACACTCTGATCCTATAGCTACGTACACACTAGGAGGACGAAGAAGCAGGCAGACACCGTGGCAATAATAAATATCCCCAAGCACGATTACGCTCGCGAACCAACTCAGCGCATGCCTTAGTACCGGATGCCCAACAACAATAACGCCTTTAATTATTACTTGTAATTAAAAGGCATGTCTTGTGCGAGTAGACTAACTGTAATACCGGTAAATCGTACCTAATAACGTGAGGTACCGTTTGCCCGTGAAAAATCTTTGGACTTAACAAATATTTCATATTTCCCGTTTTCTCAAATTTTTTTACCCCTAAAAAAACTTTCATCGAATCACCTTTTTTTTTACTATAATAACCTGGGAACATCCGGTTGTATCTTTCAAGAAAAGATTCGGCTGTCACACAGCCCTCCGACCCCCACTCACAAAATACTTTAATTCAAAATTTTCCAAAACACCTGTTACCAGTGTGAACGTCACTTCGTCCAGACACGTTTTCTATGTTGAGTAAAATTTTATGAAGATTAAGGAATTTTACAGAACACGTTTATTATATACCTCCGGTAAAGGGACGATGGGAATTTCCAGAAGAGTTGATACACATTCTCTCTCTCTCTCTCCCTCTCTCTCTCTCTCTCTCTCTCTCTCTCTCCCTCCCCTTCCCTCTCTGGTCGCTAGGAATATTGGCATTTTATGAGGTTTCCCAGATAAAATTCGTTACCCTCTCGACAGCTCGTGGAAGCCATGGCGCCGCTAAAATGTTCAGCCGAGTTTCCACCGTTACGTACCCACATAGTTACGCATACGTAACGCGTATTTCAAAAAGCGGGTTTAATCGCGATAGTCAAAACTCTGACAATATGTGTGTATACATAAAACGCGAAAATATAATAACGGCCTAGAGTTCAGGAGTACAAAACGTATAACGATAAAAAATGAAATAAGACCATAAAACCAGACTCATCGAGAATGAATATCCAGGAAATTTCACGAGGTAGAATTTAATTAGTGTTTAACCGCTATGCGTCGGCTTTCATACGTACGAATGAGTTTGTTGGAAAATACCTATCCCACTAGAAGCATGCATACATGGTTGAGGATAACCACAGCTTAGGCCTGCGCCACACGATCGTTGTTCAAAAGCGTATTATGAATGCCGCCCGTTTCAATTATATTGATTCAAATTGTAATAGCCACATGAAAACGCATATTGATATTGGCGTCATATCCAGCTGACGTTAACATCTGACAGTCGTAACTTGCGTTCGAGTGAGCGTTGTGAATTATATGGTTGTAGTTCGCAGTGTCGCCACGAGCGCTGATGCAGCGATATTTATTAACCAAACATATAAAAGTTACGACAGTGTCCTACCGACGTCCATCGAAGTTTGAAATGATGTTAAATGCGATGATAAAAAAAAATAAGCGTCACAAAGTTTCGATCTGGCGATTAGAAATCGTAGATAACATTAACAGGCATCGGATTGACGTTGCACCGACAGACGTTGAAAGAACGTCACGTGGTTTTGGCCTTAATGGAAAATAATAAAGTAATCGACGAAACCGGCCTCAGGATCGTCCGCCGAGGTACGTATAGCTGTCAGCCATTATGTATACGACGTTAAATCGGTATAAGAGTAACAGAATTTGTGTAATAAAGCTGATTAAAATGATTCACGTTTGCGTCCAAGAAAATGAAAAATGATTAGCGTATTTTTCATCGTGCTACTACGCGCCTTGTTACCAGTAAATATTTGCACGGGAGAATGTGCGACCGCGCGCAAACAATTTCCGATGTTTCTACACGTACGTGGTACGATACGTTGCGCGAAGAAGGAAGTCAGGAAGGAGGACGAGAACTGTGCGGAACAGAGACTCTCAAACTGGCGCATACTGACACACTAAGAAACTGGTGAGGAACGGAAAATATTCTGACGTGGGAAAAATTTTTACTGTTAACCGTTGCCTACCTAACCTCCTGGTATTATTCTGATAACTGTAACGCGATTCCGCCCGCGGAAGCCGCACGCGTCTAGCGCCCTTTAAAAGCGGTAATGACGTTTAAAGTCTAAATAAAAATCCTATACATTGAACGGCACTGCGGAATTAAAAGAAAATAGTAGGCTTCGTGATTATTGTTTTCAAGTTTAATAATTTTGAAAAACGGTACGTCAAGTCGATGGAATTTGAGCGAACGTGTGTATATCGTACTACCCGAGTAATAGGCTTTATGAACCCGTGGTAAAAAGACTTACGGGCACGAAATCAAAATTACGTAACAGATCGAATCAGGATTTAATTTATTTAATGCTGCCCATAAATAAATCCATTGCAATATATGCGCGTATAACGAGGCGCAATATTGTTTCTAGGATGACCCTTATCTGCATATTCGATTGATTTTTTTATCCTGATCCGGATAACGTATAAGTTATCTAACAAGGACGAACATTGTCGCCAGCAGCAGGAATAACGTCGTCACGCTCAGCTGAATCGTCGACGTTGAATTGCAGCCGTCTTTTATGCACGTGACGCACGTGATCCAAGACTGAGGACCGATATTCTCCTTCAGTGCAGCACAGCTCCCCGATGACGTCCCGGCATAACATCCTCTTTCAGTCACTTTCCTTTGGTTTTCTGAAAACGAGCGGTTACTGGGATACCAAAAAAAAATTCAGCGTGATAGACAATCGATATACGTACTCGTGTAGACGATCTTGTAACAGACGTGATTTGCACCTTTTCTGGGACCTATCGTACCGGGAATGTCCCTTCGAACTACGTTACGTAACAGAGGAATATCCAGATCTAAAAGTATGAACGAGATTGAATTCTTTCTACAGTCTAAATTTTAACTAAAAATTGACATTTCCCTACCTGATTTCAGTAAGAAAATTTCGGTGGTACTGGTACTATTTGATCCGTCAGTACTGGAACTATCACTCTCTGTACTGGCAGTGGCAGTAGTACTGACGGAAGCAGTACTAGTATTTTCGGTAGAATTGTTTTCGGTACCGGATGAACTGGAACTCTCCGTAATAGTACTGGAGAATGTTTCACTGTGATCCGAAGTATCCGTGGTCACTTCAGATTCCGTAGAACCGGAAGCACTCTGGGTACTGATACTTGCTGAATTTTCAGTAGTGAACTTTGTACTTTGAGAACTTGATGATCCTCCAGCTTCTGTGGAAGATGCTGCGGACACTGAAGTTTGCGTGGAACTGGACCAGTCTGCGATAATCGCATTTGCCGTGGATGACATGGTCGAGAAACCACACGTCTCTATTTCGATATCTTTCGGATTCGATGAACAGGATGGATTATCAAAGGATGAGCATACGTGACACTGCAGGGCCAGGCCTGATCAAATTTGTTTGAATTATTAAAAATTTTTTTCCTTAATTTACTTTACTATACTCACTATGGTGTATTACGAGCAGTACCAGGATCGGTAATAAAGTGCCGGAAGTGCGCTCTGGAGACATGATGGCCTAACGCTGTCAGGACTGCGAATGCACTTTGGCACCTCTATGAATTCATAAAAGGAAGCGGACGTTTGTTATCACAGTTTTCATCGGCTATCACGGAGATAAAACTTGCGATTATACCGATACGAAAAACCGATCAATACCTTCGTTTATGGCGAAAAATTATGAGGGTACTCATTACAACTTGTGTAATAAATTGGCTGTCGCTATGTTCGTCATGATTATCATTGATTTCAAAAAAAAAAATAACAATCTTCTCCACTTTGTATCTTTATCACAATGTATAAATATATCTATAATGACGAATCCGTATATATTTATCGTAGTTGCAGATTTTGTATACTCTTTTTTTTTCCAACAATTAATATTTCAAGGTTAATGATGGGAAATAACGTATTATCTCGTCGAAGAAAAATTTAGCAAGCAATTTCCCATCGAAGGATCGTTCGCGATTAGTCTTCATTCAGGATTAAGGTCTCGTGGTAGATTTATACGGAGCTCCAATAAATCCACCGTCGCGACGTCGGCGTCTGTACCGGTATAAGAGTTAAGGGAGTCCTCGTAATGTTGCTCTGTACGACAGAAAAAAAAACGTAAGTCAGCTAAGAGAAGTAGAATTGTCGAAAATAGAAAGTAAAGGACAGCAGTATGCGAGTAATTCGAAAAAAAGGCAGACATAAGCAGGAAAAGGGTGACTGTGTATATGTGAGATCCGTCGCGGCGCCATGAAAATGTAAATATTTAAAATCCATCTTTCTTCACAGTTCATTCCTCGATGATGATATTTTCCCTGTATGAAATATGAATACCTTCGCTTTATCATTTCATATATTTTCTCTTGAGATATTTACATCCTCGTATTCTCATACAGGAATTTATTTATCTGTTTTACGAGGGTCTGGACCGGAAAGATCCCTAAGCCTCGAGTATGTCCAGGAGCAAATACATTCTATTGAATTCTATGTTATCCGACTGTCTAGGCAAGACTACCCAAAGTCCCAAGGGTTAAATGGGGGAAAAAAAAAATGTAACTTTTACGGGATTATCCCGAGGGAAGATTTCAGGGGTCTCCCCAATGAAGACTGAAGGAGCGAAGAGACATTTTGAAGAAGGTATTACAACCTCATAGTCGTAAGGTACAGCACGGCTCCTTTTATGAGACTAATAAATATGGCTGGCGATAAGCCAGCAGCAGTATACCTGTATATATGTTGATTTAAACATTTAAAAAATTTATGAATAATTTCATTACTAACGAATCAAATAAGAAGTCAACTTCATCGTCGACTACGAAAACTGTCCAAGTATACTTGGAAGCCCAGCTAAGCTGCTAGTATCCATCAAGAACTTTGCTTCCTCAGCAAGTTCAAGTTTTCTTATCTAACCAAGTACTCCACCTTCCGTCGGCAGCAACGCGTTTCGTTCCTGGCGTTATTTTTCCAGGACGTCAGGGGGTCATCGGGGGTCGTGAGAGAACGACTAGTCCCGGGGAACTGGTAGCTCGGCAAGGTTACCGGATGAGATCGAGGCACAGAAATAGTTTCTGAACCTTGGCTGAGTTTCCTGCGATTTTAAAAATGTCCAATTGGTTTGTCGCTTTATTAATATGAACGTACTATACGGGTGGACGTACCATGGAATTTCACATAGCTATAGAACAACAGATTCTAGTGGCCATAACGTTAGGTCCTACAAGGTACCAGCAGACTCGACTGCACGTACCTCTCTTGGGTCTTCTGTGAGAAGATCCGCGATAATGAGAGAATCCGGAGGCACGAGGAAGGGACCGTCATTATTGTTACTTTATTGTACCTAGCACCTCTCTACGTGATGGTATTCCCTTCCCACACTCAACATCAGGAATAACAATGACATAAGGACGGTACCGTGTCGTTGACTCTGAGTATTCTTTACCCCCATAAATCCCAGCGACCAGAATGAAACGACCTGTAGAAGCGGCTTCGTAGCTGATGCTGCTGGAATGTGCCAAGTATCATCCTCAAAGGACGGATCGGCTGAGGTGGGTATAGCAAACTTGCGCGTAGGTATGTAACACGTCGGGAAATGGCTGAACTATGCGCTTCCCTGTATCTTTCGCATCTATAAGATTCACAACACTGTCTCACGGACCTGGCTGACTGTAGCCCACCTTCTCTCGAGCATCCCATATCCACCAGCAGGTCCCTTACACCTTCTGGGTACACAGTGCGTAGGAACCCGTATAGAGTTCTGCATACTTTCATCAGCTTGTCAAAGCAACGTGCAAATGGGAACGCGACGCGTCGTTGTGAATAACGAAGAGAGGCTTAAGGAATCCTCTTCTAAGGTCGAGCCAATTGCTTCCTGGCTAGATACGTACTTGGTGACGTTACTCAGGATCATTACTCCTGGACGTCTTTCCACCTGTGCCATCATCCGCTACCTGTAACAACTACCTGACCGTCTTGGGTAACGTATAGGACATGGAGCTGATACAAAAACCTGTTACTCACCACACTTCATTGAGCTCTTATCTCTGACCCAAATCATCGCCACGTTCTAGCCACTAGGTCTCGTGGACCTGATGAGACAACGTGGACTAGCTATTTGTTCCGGTGATCGAAAGAATCCGTTCATGGATGCTGTATAGCTCCGGTCCATTTTCATGATGATCCTGGGTTCTTCGAAAGACAGATCTATTGATATTGTATTATTATCATGATAAGGATGAAACTGTTTCTAAGTGGTCCGTTACATGATCTTCGTGTCTCTTCTGGTCCATTCGCTGATCTTGATCAAGTGGAGGACAACAATGAGTCTTCGCTCCGATATCATCTCGACAACGTCATCCTCTTTAATTATCACCTAGGGCAGGGAGTGGCGCTGGTCGGAATCGTGTACTCTATGGATTTTTCGTAAAGAGGTAAAAATGAAAAGTGAGGCCATCTATTGTAAGAACAAAAGAGTTATCTCGAATATCTTATTATCTCTGTCTCGAAAAAGGGGAAATACGTGGTTTCGACTTTTTAGCAAATTTTCTTCTTTTTACCATTTACGAGAATCATCGATAGCGGCGTTTGTAATAAATG
Source organism: Cephus cinctus (assembly GCF_000341935.2). Lineage (NCBI taxonomy): Eukaryota > Metazoa > Arthropoda > Insecta > Hymenoptera > Cephidae > Cephus > Cephus cinctus. Next base: position 256,198 of record NW_014333409.1, read on the forward strand.
GGCATTCTAATCAGTAACTGATAAGGCACTTTGATTATTTTACGAGGATCGCCGTGCGAGTATTCCTGAGTTATCTCAAAGTTTCTCTATGTTGATAATGGTAACCAGTAATGACTAAAGACTTTTTGGGTCAAGGCTCGTGTTTCAATTCTCACGGTGACTCTTCTACGTACGTACTACTAACTACAGGTATACTGTACGAGTACTGCGAGTACCACCGACTACAGTGTACAGGAATAGACCATGCCCGAGCCTCCATCATACTAAAACTGAAACAACAACCGTCGACCGTCAAAGAGACGCGACACTGCTCGCGATAAGCAGTATTATAATAATTTATGGCGACCATATGCGGGATGTTGAGGTCGACGTGGCCTTCAATTATATATATTTTCGTTTCCCCATTTTGACACGTTATTCGCATAACGCATGGTGACTAAGACGAAATTTTCCAAGTCATTGTCGGAGTACTCGGTAACCTCACAAGGATAATTTAAAAATTCCAACTACCAGTACCCAAGTGCCTACGTATTAATTCATTCTTGCTGATTATTTTATATTCTCTCTGGGAACCTGAGATTTAATTGTGATTAATCGCCCGGTTCTTTTAATTGCAAGATAAGCGTAGATAATTATGGGAAATGTACCGGGGAGCATTGTTTTTCCGGATTTCCATGGGAAGTTCAGTCGCGGCATGTAGAACCCGATAGCAGCCACTGCGAAAGTCAGCTTCAAGCGAAATAGTCTGTTCTTACGTTTTGCTTGCATTTCCACATACGTCCACAAGTGTGTACGCAGTCTGCACTTAGCCATGCACCATGCATAATTTTCTTTTACACGAAACCCGCACTTAACCTTCTACCGGTGATCTCAAGTCGACACGTGGTTCACGGTTTCTCTATGCAGAGTGCACAGTTGTAGCTTCTATAATGAAATTACCTATAAGCAGACCCTATGGGATATCGACCAGTAGGAATAAGAAGCGCACGATGACCAAGCGATGCCGTAATTGCACGAACGACTCTCTCGAGATATCTTATAGTTACGTATCATACGTGTAAAGGTGGATTCACAGTAAAGTATCTAATGGTGAGTGATGTCGGATAATAATTCATGGCGATGAGCACTTTCCAATTTCTCACTTGGATTACCACCTGGAAGATTTCTTACTGTTACGTTGCCCACTCCGAGGGAAGCTGCGAAATGCAGAAGCTGCGCTCTCTGCGATTTAAAAAAAAATAATATTTCCAAATTACCCAGATCCAAATTTATATTATTCTACTTTCAAGTGTACAGCTCGCACGGTAATGTTGGCTGCGACAAAGTTAAATGCAAATTCTGAGGTTTTTTTAACAGGAAATGCATAGAGGCTGACAGGGTCGTATGTGTAAAGGATGTAATTTGCATTTTGCACTTTCTGAACTTTTCTATCTGCATACGAGACTTGAATTTTGCTATGGGCGATGTTTGCGCTGTCGTGCTTAAGCCCAGTTCACACTGTCCAATACTAAAGAACTATGGAGTGAATCGTACTGGTGGTTTCTTTTTCTCTCTCCAAAGTAATTGCGTATGTATTACTTTCCGCCCTTAGCATTTTCCTTTGAGCCACCCTTTGTTTTCGTAACGTTGGGCGAGTTTCGTTGTGGCGACAATGGGCGTCCTGTGTTGATATTAACTGCAGTTGAAAAGACTGTCTTGTTAGATAAAGAAAGCGGTATGCTTCATTCATGATTGCAATGAAGAGGAGGCAAGGAAAGAAAAGAATCTAGAATGACATTAACCTAGATACCAGATCCTGACCGACTGCCAGGTAAAAGTTGTCAAGCATGTCTTATGCAAATGAGTTCGGTAATTTTTTCGCATTTTGTAATAAACGCCCAGATAATTGCTCGCCTGACTATGCAGGGTTACGTTATTTCATTAATATCCGAGCTTTTTATCATTGAGTTTTGTATCTGGGGAATTATTCAATAAATATCTAGATAAGACGCTCAACATTCCTAGGAATACCTTGAATGCCGGGAAGAATACTTTCCTTCGTGTAATGCCTAACCTAACCGGAAGTAACTGAGGAAGGAAACACGGTTGGTAAACAGACAGACAGACAGGTAGGTAGGTAGGTAGGTAGCTGTGCTAGGTAAGTACCTAAGTAATGGTCAGGGGTTGGATGAAAAAAAAAAGACTGGCCTTCACAAGCCATTTGCCATAATGGCTGTTAGCATAGTTGCACTAATTTCCTTTGTAGGCTTCAGCCTGGTTTTCACGCGGCCTAAATTCCATCAAGACTCACGAATACTTACACCAGGGTTCAATACTTCTGCCACGTGAAAGGTCTTTCTGGTTAACAGGGTAATTTCCTTAAAAAAACGTATCGTACTCTTAATCACCGTTTGTTGACAGAAAATCAGGAAAGTCATTTTCTATATAAAAATTTTTGAAAAATCGTACAATTATTTTAAGATTCGACAAAAAAAAAGTTAATAAACGCAGCATGCAAATTTTTTAAACATACAAGAGTATTCGGGGTACTTAAGTCGGTACAGATCTTAAAAAGAATTCCAGGTAGGAGAGGATCTTTTTTTTCAACGATTTCTGCAGAAATTCATTGACCCACGCCCAGGAGACTCCTTTTCGTTCGTTGAACCCTGCACAGGAACTTTCACAGTCCCAGCAGGAACGGTCATCGCTTTTTCGAATGTTACCGACTGGGGGAAAGGTAAAAGGATTCAAAGTCAGAGGACTCGGATCTCATAGAAAGTAACGTGTGTTTCGTAATAGCAGGGTACGTATTGAGATTTTATATGAGCCTCGTGTCAAAGACCGCCGACGGGCAAATCAAACCACGAATATCTTATAGTATTAACCTAGACCTTAAAAATCATTGGATCTTAAACACGTTTCAGTGTAAAAGCGCCATGAATTTCAACCAGGATCATACGAACAGATAGGCATACACTTTGTATGTTAAGTATTGATCAAAACAGTGCTCGTATGAATAAACGTGTATCGAAGACGAAAGAAAAGCTGACACGTGTGTTAAAAAAAATTTTTAATTAAATAAATCATTACAAGCCAGAATCGAAAACAATGGCGGACCGATCGAAGACCATGGACGCGGATGAATAACGTTTCTAAAGAGAATGAAAAAAAAAAAAAAAACGATCAGATGGATGAAAATGTTTTTTATCAACCGTACGACGGTGATGAGCCCTCTAATCGAAGGACGGGCAGAATTCGCTGAATAATTCTACGAAATTACATAAGGGCATGCAAGGTGCGTCCACGTGGACGCGCCATAAATTCAAATAGTCACGTAGTGCGCATGCGCATAAATTTTTTCCCTGTACCGAGTGACATGGGAACATTAATAAATCCTTGTACGGTACAGAGCGTTTCAGTGCAAAACACCTGAATGATAACGAAAAGTCAAATACGATTTCCATAATAAAATTGGAAGTTGCCAATAAAAATACAGTTATTTTCACTTGATTAAACATCACAACGCCAAGTGGTACTCGACAAGAGATTAGTTTTAAGAAATTGAGTATCTCGATAAACGAAAATATTTACACGCATGAATCCGAGATAGAGAGCTATCTATACCTATATATACACTTATTTATTTATGAGCGACGTGACGTCCAAAGCTTTTGAATAATTCATACCGCCCATAGAATACTTTTCCCTAGACTTTCGTTATCCGTCCATTATCTTGGATTTGTCTTGACCGACCTGTACCTGTATCTTTTCTCTTATATAAGAAGCACATCTGACATACAGTACCAGGACTGGTCCCATTGATTGCTTGCAGGATCGGATTAGCAATAATAAATTAATCAACGATATTCTCTCTTTATTCCAAAAAATTAATCGCTAATATATTTTATTGTTAATTTTATTTTTTTTTTTCGTCTTTATATTAATGATATATTATTACCTTCCAAAAGGTCATTCCTTTGACAGGTTATTTACAGCACCCACCGCAGCTTCGGCTAACCTCACCGGTACCGTAATTGCCATGATGGACGTTACACGGCTGAAACCTTCACCTTGGCTCGGCACGAACTCAACGACTTCCTTACGATGAGACATACAGCAATTTCCCCGGGGATAATAATCGAATACTCCGTAGTAGATTCCATTTGGGATAAGGACACCAGGAACCGTGACACTTTGGATCGCGATCCCTCAAACGTTCTAGTATGCAATACATGTATACAGCAAGGCATACACAGTGCGGGATCGTTTCTAAAATCAATTTCTAATAGTATCGAGAATCTGCCTGTTTCTCGACTAATGGCCGCCCGAGGCGCAGGGTACACGTGTGATGTATAGGACAGTTCGTAGAAGAGTAAAACGAGGAAAACAAAAGAATTATAATCCAAGAGTGTGTCGCAGTTGTATTTAATGTGACATATCATTTTTATTAGTCCGTTAAACGTTTTATTTGTATTCCTCGTAAGATCCGCGGATAACGATGACTCGCATAGATCGACGAGATTCATCGGATCTGATAAAAGTTTCAAGCTCCAGGATTCCTTCGTGGAGAAAGCACCGCCTCGACGAAAGCCAACGGGGTTTCGCACGTCGTCAGAGAAAGCCGACGTCTACCTCATTGTTGCTCCGGGCATCTTTTTGCTTATTCGTAGATCTCCTTAAGGAGGGTCCCACAGGTGTGTCTATACCCAGGAGGCACACGTGTTCCGATATATGAAATACGCCCCTGGCGAAAATTTATTGTGTATACGTAACGTTAAACCTCGTATACTATAGTATGGTTTAATATAGTATAATATATATAAATGACATACTAAATTCCAGTAGCCATCACTCCAACTGTTTTCTATTGTCTCTATGGGAGTCACAGATTTTTTTCTCCCTATTTCTTCTTTTTTTTCTGTTCCTCCTATTCTTCTTCTGGGACGTTCGCTCGGAATCATCCAAGCGTTTCGTATCGACCTCGACCTCGGGCTGAATCTCCTTTGCGTAACCCTCTCCTAATTCTCAGGACAAGAACGACGGAACATTTAACGAGCAAGCAGATGATTACTTTCAGGGTCTGACAATCGCCGGGTTATATACGACCTCGAGATTCGTGTAGAAGATGGGAAGTATTTTGTACTGCGGAGAAGTCACTTTTTTTATTTGTTCCTATCAGCCGAATGATTCTCTTGAGTATCGCGATATTTTACTTTTACTTTTTCTTTTTTTTTTCCCCCCCCTTTACTTCATACTCTTTTCACTACTTTCGTTGATCTCTTTTTCCATGTATCCAGATTTTTTCATTTTTTTTCAGTCGCTTTGACAGATACAGCGATTTCTCAAAGTCACACAGTGAGAGTTTTTTGATTTTTTCGATGCGCTCCATTTAGTAGTAAATGAGTCCGGCGATAATGTTTATATACGATAACTATGATATTAGCACTCAATATTAATGGCTGGAAAGATTTGTTTATCATATATGTATGTGGCTGACTTAATTATTCCTCTCGCTTGCTAATGGCTTAGCTTGACGTCTTTTTCTTCTCGAAAGCCAATCAGATGCTCCGTTCATTTTATTAACTGATTGATAGCTATATATATATAGGTACTTATCATGGCAGACTTCGAGGCTACCGGCAAATTTTTCTTTAACGCCTGACATTCAAAAGAGATAGAATTTGCTAATAGTCAAGTGCATGTAGTAGATCCTTTCTCCAGTGACGTTTATGTACGATTAAGCGCGCAGATCATGAAATCTAATAGTTGCGCCTCCAGCGCCACCGTAAAGAAAGCGGAATTTATTGGTAACGGAAATATCGTCTGCCCACTCGTCCGATATACAATATGTGTCAGTGATACGTATCTCGTACGTACGAGTCTTTTCGATACGTCACGAACAAAGTAATAGACGTAATCGGCCAAGTAAAAAAAATGTGTATATTGTGTACAGTCCTGTATAATTATATTGAAGAAAAATAAAAATTTTCTTAAAAATTGTTTGCCGCCATTTTTTCATTACTACCCATTGATACTGGTGATAAGGGCCAAGAGATTATCAATTATTAAAAATCGCATTGTTAAGGTAATTATATTTTTGTATATCGGACACAAGATGGAACCGTGAGAATTCTATCTCAGTGTGAGGTTTTTGTTTTAACCTAAAAAATCTATTTCGCCTACTAATTTGCACGGGGTTAGATGTAATCGTTTGCGAAGGAGTCCTTCCTTTCGAAATCGTGTGTATAATAGACCCGTGCCTGAGGCGTATAAGAAGAGCGAGCGTGACGCGCCTACATTCAGACTTCCAGAGTATCCAGGTCCAAGTTCCTCTCGCGGCCAAGTTCAGGGCTAACAAGATCCGATCCTGGTTTACCCCACCTTCTCCACAGCGAGTACCTTACAAAAGTCCACCTTCCTTCCAGACTCCAGACGACTACGGACCCAACGCCATAAACCTCAGGGGCCTTGGTTCTCGAGATCGTTTTATTTCGTGCCCGCTCGTCCCTACAGAGTGGGCTCCTTTCGTTTTCTTTTATTTCTGCCTTTCTCGCGCCCCTTCGCCATTACCGCACCACTTCCTTCGTCGACCTGGCGAATAACGTCGCGACCCACCGACCACGCTTAAGCACTCCGCTATAGTCATATTATTTTTTTTCTCTTAAAATTCGGTCCATGAAATTCCTAGATGAATTTCTCAAAGGATCATTATCTTTTACGCTACTTTTTATATATCCAAAATTACTCTCAATTCTCAAAGCGATGGTCATCTTAAGTGACGCTGATATAGATACCAAATTCTATATAGTATATCATACACCTATATTACGTACACACAGTAAACGGATTTGCTGCCGTTCAAAAGCATCAAAGGAGCACGTAATCCCCGTAGATGGTGCACGACCGAGCGTAAGGTTTACACAGGGAATTCGTTTGACTTGTGCAAATAGGTCCTGTAGGTTTTGAACAGGCACGTTTATCTGTCTATAGGGATGGAGTGACGTAAAGCGGATCGGCAGGCTCTCTCGTTCACTTGCTCGCTGCGAACCAGCCTGAATAGTAGAATGGCCAGTACGAAGTAGCTTTTACGAAGTAGTTGTTTGACGTCTCCATTCGATCGATAATACGCCGAGATACCGCACGAGCAGAAGACCGTAACCGGGTCTGTCAGTTGAGATAAGGTAAATTCTGGGTATCGATCACAGGTCCTGCAGCAGTTCAGTTTACATTCTGTGGACAAAGAAGCCATGTCATCATTTACTTCCACAGACACTGTGCTGAGTGAGGATAAAGTTTCAAAAGAATTTTTCTCAACTACTTACTGACACTTGAATACTTCATTGTACACGGGGAATAGAATTTTTCTTTAAATATTCTCCTCGTGAAAATTTGGATATGCGCAGCATTCATGAACGTCCGATACTACCGGAGTCCCTTTGAGTCCTGAAGGGATTTACTTTTTGCTTTCTTTACCTCTCTTCCTTGTCTTTCCCTTCACTCGCTGCCTCTCGCTCACTCTCTTTCCCTTACACAACGTCTCGCGTTCTCCGATCCTTCGCGTCTCGTGGATGGCTTCGCCGTCTGCATCCTGGAATGCGGTTGTTCCACTCGAGAAGGTATCGCCGCCTACGTATTCTTGACTTTAGTGGGATGCTGTGATGTAAGAAGGATAGGAAGGTTAAAATTCGCGAAGGGATACTCACGATACTGACCTCGTAAACCGGGCGCCATTGTTCTCGATATACGCGATCGATTCTATACTGGATAAATCGACGAGGCAGCAACATGGATGAAGAATTTCTATAATTAATTGTGAGTACCGGGTTCACGTAAACGGGTAAGAAAATCAGTATTATCATAAATCATGAAATCATTAACAATCTCAAGGATATATTGGATTTTTATATCCCTTGGATACACAGGATAATATTTATACAGGTACGTACATCAATCAGCATTTGACAATGTGCCGTTACGTCCAGTTACCAATTCTTTTTTGGTACTGTCGATGCTCATTGAAATTGGAACCGTGTCACCGGAAGTGGGGCTCTGAATAATTGCAAGGAAGTGGGAAAATGGGACCAGGTAGTACATCAAGAGTAATGAACCTGCAGGGCATGTTGATAAGGAGCCATATCTATAAATCAGGATAAGAAAGCTTTCATTCGGTAAACTTTCTTTGTTTATGCCTTTCTAGGAAACAATCACCAAAAATAGTTACCTGTCTCATAAACTGAAAGACCTCCATCCGGTTCCGGTAGCGAGTACTTATTCAGAACACAAATAGACGTAATCCGTGCAGTAAAACATGTCGTGTGATAAATCATACCCAAGCGTTGAATTGTCATGTTGAGATTTTCTACCGGGTGTTCGATAAATAATATTATTATTTACATCACGTAGCAAGCATTATTTTATTAACAACGCTCAAACGCTGAACACTTTGCCTCCGGTAGAAGATGCTCGTTTACCTCTTATAAACGAACACTTTACAAGGAGAAAATGGGAAGACCCGGGATTGGCCTGGAGCCATCATGTATGGACCATTAAAGAATCTCAGGCATTTGGGGTCTATCATTAAAATCTTGCTCGACGTCATGGAAGTAAGCTGCTACGAATTGGACGTTTCCCATAGTCGTCATCAATGTCATGAAGATCAGGAGGATCGATAAAACCGCTATCGTCATACCTAGTGCATCGAGAGCCAGGAGATCTTGGTGGATGTACGGGATGTAACGGATGGATACTGCGAAATATGTAAAAGAATAAATTAAAAAAAAAAAAATTTCACATTCTTTACGCAAACTAAAAATTACCTGGTGCACCTCGAAGGACTCGTCTCAAGCGGCTCGTCGTATCTGCGTGACAGCATCGTAAAGTCTCTGTGCGCAGCCACCATTTTCTGAAGACGAGATATGATCTCGTAATCAGGCGAGCAAATTGGCTCTGATAACAGCTTCGCAACGGACACCCGGAAGCTTTGGAGCTGCAAATAAAGTTAAAATTACAATTTAATACATTTTTTTTCATCCGATCCAACTGATCCTTATCCCTTGTTATTTGATTGTTTGATTGGACTTGTAAATCTTATGCAAGAGGATCGCGACGCGACCGATTTGCAAGTCGCTCATGAAATCCTGGCACGCGTCGCTCCATGAAAACAATTCGCTAATGTTTCGAAGTAACTTTGGCGAATGGTAAACGTGCTCAGAATAATTTGATCATTGGGTATTGTATCATCCAGACAGGTAGGTATAGCTAACTACGTATGCAAAGACTAAAGGCGCATGTGCAATGTGGACACGTGCTATTCAAGATCCTCCCGCCCTGTCACGACAGTTTCGCATTAAGGATTCTTGAAATTGCGAAGGATTTGTGATCCACTACTCATGAATTTCCAGGAAATCAAACGTTCACTGCTTCAATCCTCTCCACTTGTTACATCTCTTGTCCTCGTTTCATAATTAAGCAGTTGGACGACCGGGTTGAAATTGCTCCAAATGCGATTGCGTATGAGGAATCGCGACGCGGCTTGGATTCAGGATTCGCCAATTATGCAAGATCACCTAGTAGCTGGGTGCGGTAACTACAGACTCTTTTTTTTTTAGATTAATTAAAATGAATGTAACAAATTTACCTGTGACTCTCGTCTTGTGACATCAGCCAGGTTTTGCTTAACCTGTGCCAATTCGTCTCTTAATAACTGAAGAGAGTGATCGTTAATTGATCTTTCTTGATCTGCAGTTTCTGTAGTGTTTCTTATTTGATCCTTGAACATCGTCAATTTCCGGTTCAAACGCGTCCTCAGCATCTCACTCTCTACAAGACGCTTCTGCAATTCCTCGATCTTTCTGCTTCGTTCAAGGGCGGCAATCTAATGAAGATCATTTATGGATCGTAAACAGATATCATTATCGGGATGATCTTTCATTATCTGACTACCTTGTAATCCGCGGCTTCCGTAAGCTGCGAACTAAGTTCACGATTCCTCGCTTTTTCCTCGGTCAACTGAGTTTGAAGTCGGTCCACCTGCTTCTGTAACTTCTTCGCCCTATACAAATTATTCATATTAATTATTTAAAATTTATTGACGAATCTTTTTTTTAAAGAGAAAATTTTTAACTACCGTAAATTCGCCTCATCGCGTTCTGTTTGTAACATCGACTTCATCCTGACGCTGTCGTCCTGGAGGGAGAGTTTCCGGCGCAGAAGGTCCAGGTGAAGATCTCTACGTTGAAGCTGCTCCCGGAGTGTTCTCACCCGTCTTTGCAGTTGGTAGACCACTGAAGTCTGCGAAAAAATTGACACAGTTCTTGCGTGAGCTTAGACCTAACGAAGTGATCAATTTTTTCATTGCTTTCCCAGGATTTTCACAGGTCGATTCGGTTATCCTGCCGAAAGGATCTGAATAATAATTTTTGTTTTGTTCTCATGAGCCTGCGCAAAAAGGACTAAGCTCTACCAAGGATTCACGTGCCTACGTCTTACTTCTTTCAGGTAAGGAAGCTCGTGGAACGACCGCTCCCGTCGTATCCTGGGAAACGTTGTGTAGTTGCGGCACAGTAGCTACGTATACGAGCGCAACAACAGAGATAAGGATTAATATTGGATACAGAGAATCATCGGGAGATACTTATTTATCTCGGACAATTTATCTTATTCATCACCTTGTCCACGAGCTTGTCCGTTTCCAATCTAGCTAGCTGCTCGGCTCGCATCAGAAGAGATTCAGTTTGGAGGTCGATTCCAACTTCTTGAGAAATTTCATCCATTTGCATTGCTTTGCCAAGTCGTTCCAGAAAGGTCATGAACTGTGAAATTTAATGGGAATTATTGATGCTCAATCACAAAAAAAGATTTATTTAAAATGGGATAATAAAAATTCTATTGTTACCGTCTGCTTATCTCTGCGCAAAGATTCTTTTGACAGCTCGCAGCTCGTAAGTTCAGCTTCCAATTTGCGAAGTTTTGCTTCGAGAGCCGCACGATCTTCCTCCAGTGAACGTGTCTTTACCATCGTCGTCTCAGCTAATTCTGTTTGACGATTTGCAGTCTCCGTAGTGAGATTTAATTTTTCTTTTAGACTTTGAATTTTCTGGGGAATAATTCATTGGTACTTGATATAATTATCTTGTTATCTAGATAAATTCATCTCACCAGTATTTGATCCTTGTTATCTGCAAGTATCTCTCGAATACGATCCTTAATGGCGTTTTCATTAGATTCGACGAATCTGTTAGGAGTGCTCAAGAGGATAGCCAGAGATTCCAAAAAATGCCGAAAGTCATTTTGAAGCCTTTGACCCTTTTCCTCACGAGCCTTTAAATCCTCTGTACGAATTCATATTAATGAGATATAATTCTATTTAAAATTGTTCAAAAAATAATTCCCTAGATTCCAACCTCTTAACTGACAAATTAAAGCTTCCTGATTTGATATATTTCCAGTGGCGCTAGTGATGCTTCTGTTAGCATTCACCAGCTTGTCTCTAAGTTCATTCAAATCCCTCTCAGCGACGCGGTATTGCATCTCCAAACATTCCTTTTCCTGCAGTATCAAATAAATGAAAACATATCATAATCTTAACGTTTGAAATTGCCACGAAGCAGCATGTGGAATCTAGGGTTTTTTGAAATCCTACCTGACGTAGTCGATCCAAGTCGACCAACTGCGCGCTGACTTGCCGTTGCAGCTGTTCCTTTTCCACGGTTACTCTGTCCAGTGCGTCTCGGCAATTTCTAAAATCCACCTCCACGTTCGTCAAGTGCGCCTCTACGTTTGTAGACTTGCTGCGTAAACGATTGACTTCCTGAACAAGTTCCTCGGCTTTGTGAATTGCCACGTCCGGACTGTAATGACTACTGTCAGTATATTCCACATTTAGAGCATGTGCCAATCTTCGTACAAAGTCCTGGATAAGAGGTTAGAATACGTATGACAGCAGAGTCCCGACAACGTGAGTACAGATTTCGTTATTATTAAATTGTATAACCTGGAGATTGAGACGTGCACGTTCCTTCAGTTGAATTTCCTCGGTGATGTTGTGTTCCAGCTGTCGAATTTTCTTGTCGTATTCCCTGATTTTGTCTTCGTGATACTTAACCTCTCTTTGAAGACCCTGTATAGTGATTTCATTGCGTCCTTGATTAGCATAGAGATTTCTCTCTCTGTCTTCCAACTCCTGAAATCAACTTACTAGATAACAAGTTATTTAATATTCTTTATATTATTTAGTAACTCCACGGACCTGTATTCTCTTCTTTAAACTGGAGATTACAGAATTCTGTCTTGCTGCTTGTTCCTTGAGTTGATCTGCTTCGACCTGGAGCTCTACGACCCTCTGGTCGCGTGACCTGACAGTGCTCTTCATTTCCTGAAGCTATATACTACAATGGTTAGTAAATTAAAATTATTAAATCAAATTCCATAACATTTTACCTCTGTCATAAGCCGATCACGTTTATATTCTAATGCCGCCAATTCGCTTCTAAGAGTGGTGGTTACGTCATGTGTCATCGCGTCTTCCGGATCGATCTGTATGATGGACATAAAATTATGAGGAAACCTGAGAAAAGTACAATTACAACAATTATCGTTTGTACTTACCTACACAAAGCTACGTGATATATCACAGATCATTTTACTACAAAAAAACACAGATTTAAAAGCATAAATCGATAATTATCGATAGATTCCAGAAATAGGGAAAGACCTTTGACATCTACACGGTTCTGACCTTTGACCTTACTCTCTATCTGAGAACGCAAAATCTCGTGGTAATCCTCATTCTTTTGAAAATCCCCACGATTTTTAACTTTACTCGTAAATCTTGATAAGCTCTTGGATACGTTAATCTCGTTATTTTCAAAATGACACGTACTGTATATGGTCACTCGATAACACAAATTATCGCACAAATTCACGTTCTAATACGATGATAATATATTGCAGTATAGAAGAAAAGAAAATTTATTTTTTTTAAACAAAAGTTAGTTTTTTACACGTAACAGGTGAACTTGACAGAATTTGCCCTAACATTATTTCCCACTAACATAAATTATCATGAAAGCACACTCTATGGTATTTGATTCTGTTGAATTCACCAGCAACCCCATAAATTCTGGTTATGAAGCACAAGTTAGGGTTTCACCATGAAAACTTTTTAAACTCATTTTTTTTATCTTCCACGTGAAATAGACCCGAAATTTTCATCCCCGTTATCAATATAGATAGCGCTTATCTGCTATAGTGAAATGTTTTATCATGATTCCTGTAGGCGCTATATAGGTGTGTTATTATATATTAAATATTAAATTTATATGTGTGTATATATGTATATATATATAGCCTTGCCTTGCGATATCATCCTGACATATACGCGAGGCTTCTAGCTTTGCGAAGAAAAGCGATCTGCACGAATTGGCGGTTGTTGCTTGAATACAAGATAAGTAGGTAAAGCTCAGTTCACAAGAAGATAAAGTTTACGTGACTCGAATGGTGCTATGCACGGAGAGACTCCTGCGAGTTACTATACAATAAGAAGGGTGCAAAGGGGGTAGCTGTTACTATAAATAAGTTCTGCATATCATGGACATTCGTACCCAGGAACCAGGAAAGAGCAGGTACCTGGTGTTTCAACTATTATGAATATATTGGAAATCAATTTTAGGCTTTGTCTCAGAAATAATATTTATTCGAATCGCTGAAGATTCAGCACTCCAAATTATTTGATCAATGATGGACGCTGTCCGTTTATTTAATACTTAATTATAAATACAAGATGTTCTCTATTGAATTTTTACATCTGTGGTCTTTGACCTCATGATAATTATTAGATTACTCGCGGCTCATAGACTAAGTTAAAAGTATATTTAAACTGTCATAGGATGAGACCCTTTGTTGATGGTAAAATCGTGCATTGCTGGTGAACACGATAGATACGGAAAACAGGTGAAATCGATTCTGTGCAACGCTATGGCAACCCACTCTTATTCTTCTACAGGTCAATATATTTGCTTTTACGCAATCTGTAGCAAGGTTATATCGAAGGGAAAATACGTATTTTTGGAATATGAAAAAATTGGAGCAATGACGTATATGTAATTAGATAATCTATTAGACAGTGGAGTGAAGTGTTGAAGACGGAAGTAAAATTTTATTTTTATTCGATTCGACTAAATTCACCTACATTTGTGCTTGTTTAGCGTGCGGATGGTGTACACGTGACTTATGGCATCAGGTGTCATTGGATTGGTGCAATATAATCAGGCGTACCAATAGTGAAGGGTTGAATGGTTGTATTAACGTAATTATTGTTAAACCTGCTGGGGTGATGAAATACACAGAGTTTCGAAGATTTTCAGATCCTCTTCCGTGTTTCCTGGTGTCTCTTTTGTTTCCTCCGTAGCCATTTTGCACTTTCTATTTGTTTATTCTTGGTCTTGTTGCTCTTTGATTAATGTCGTATTTTAAATTTGCTGCAACAACTTTCTTCAAGTGTCCTTTTTCGGGTAGAGATGATTATTGTAAAACATTTTCTAGCTCACGTTCTTCACCTGCTGTGACGGTTTTATTCGCTACGTTGATAGTACTGAGGTAGAAAAGCGCTTCCACGAACGATTGAATGTCAACACACGAAGCAGTTGTGTGGTCGTCGCCATTTCTGCTGAGCGTCGGCCTCAAGATAATCGAAGTTTATCGATCCAAGAAAATAACGCACGCTGCTCTTTGGAGAAAGATTGTTTTTATTGTTGCTAGGATAGATGGTCGATTGCAGACTTATTATGGGTACGTCTTATCGAAATTGGAAACAACGAAAGTAATAGATTTAATGTTGTTAATAAATTAATCATTAAACAATTTTATAGAAATGTTTATATTGTGTATTATGATTTTTAATAAAATGAAAAAACCGTTTAAACAATATATTTTGCATTGTGTTCAACTGGGTAATAGTAGAGATTTTTGCTCGAATGGTAATTAAATTGCGGGGTCGGTATGGCAGTCTTAGAAATTTTACGTCATCTACATTATTGATAATTGCTAAGGAAGTTCTGCTTCCGGTAGTAGATTTCTTCTATCGAAACCTATCTTGAATAATCTGTACTTTTCGTGGTTTCTTGTTGTAGGGTGCGCAGTTGCAAGGATGCCATTTCACCAGTTCAATCCGTTCACTGGTCGTCTAAAGCAAACCAACCATCTACAACCACTTTATCCACTTGTGAGTAAATTTTGTAAATGCTCAAATAATGTTCCGAGTATGATGTCAAATTTATCTGATTGTCATGCGATTTCTCGATATATCTAATTTTCATATGAGGGTACGGTCGGATGTGGGTCCCTACGAAGCAGACGATAGTCTCCATTTTCCCGAAATGCGTTACGACATCTTTTCAACACTAGATACTAATTGTATTCTATAACGTCAATAAAAAAAACTTTTATCATACGCGAAAACATGATATTTTCAAGTTCTGTCACATTTTATAAAACAGTCAAAAATTCAGCAATTTAACCTATATTTGGAACGCCCTGCTCATGTAACAGGGTCGTCGTGGATAAGTATACATTTATATTGGCGATTGAAGGAATTCTCTTAATTGTAATGCAAACCTATTATGCTTGATATAATATCTATAATTCTGAATGGTTGTTTTTTTTTTACAAGGGACAGGAATCTATAAAGGAGCTTTTGAATTAATTCATTTGATGTTATTGAACTATGATTCTTTTTTCTAGGCACCACATCCACTGGAAAAAGCAGAACCACCAAAGATGCTGTGGGACTCAATGTTGACGAAACCTGCAAAGGTTGGACCTTCGGTCGGTGTTGCCCGCTTCTCGAAGGTGGATCCAAAACTTCTTGCTAAATACAAGAAATTCCAGGTGAATAAATCAATGAAGTTTCTGTTTAATGAGTTAATATATAATAATATGATAATTATTTCATGTTTCAGGAACCCAACGGCATTCCTGTATACCTTAAAGGAGGTCCAATGGACAAAGTACTAGTTGGTCTTACATTTGGGTTAATTGCTGTCGGTTTGGTTCAATTTGCTGAGTTTGTCTATAAGGAAGCAAATGGTATTAAGTGGGAAAAGTGATTTAAATATTTAGAAACAATACAGAGTCATGTGTAGATATACATTCGTAATGTATGAGCATCGAAGATGATGATCATAAAAGTTATTTGTAAAAATTTGTCTTTTTATCATAAAACATCCTCCCAGCTATTCCTACTTGATGGAATCTATACCATTTTTTAATATATTTCCATTGTACAGCATCTTTCATATGTATAGACATTTTACAACTGAAAACCAAAAATTGACTGAAGTATGAGTTCTTTTCAATATTTTAAAATCCTATTATAATGCTGAAACAGGTTGCATATTCATAAAATAGTTTAGAAGTAGCTTAACCCATTTGCATCATGAACCTATTTAAGGTCGCGTTTGCAGGCATCAACAACGTTCAGTTGACGATTGGCCCATATCATCGCACGCGGTCGGTCGTAGGTGCAGTAAATGATATCTAATTTGTTCATAGAGTTTATTAAAAATGTACTGCTTAATACGATTTGTACAAAATGTTGCATCGCAAATATCGCATTTTACATTTTATTAATACAGAGGAAAAACGGGAAAAACTATTTACATTAAATAAAAATTACCACTAATTATTGTTCGTGGAATTCTTTAAAGTGATCAATACATAATGGTACATCGCAAACATGGCATTTAAAGACTGTTTCTCTTCGAATTGATTTAGATAAGCATGCAACGCATCGCTTTGACGTTCTGTTTCCCTTTGCTGGAGTTGCAGGTATCCTTATAGGAAAATGCCTGCCAGTATATCGCGTTATCGAATCATTGATGGGTGCCTCACGTACTTTTATATTTGGTAAATATTGCCTAATAATTTCTTCGGCTAATAGTTGTTTGTAAACATGAAAAGCTTGATCTTTTTTATGATTTTTAAAAAGTACGTAACTGTTTAGTAACATCATGTCTATGAAGTAAAAAAATATTTTCTTATAGGCTTTTTTACATCTTCGCATAGTATGAAAGTTACTTAACATTTGATCGCCAACATCAACTCCACTCATATACTGATTATAATCTATTACTACTGTTGGTTTCATACATTTTTGTCCTGTATATCGGTTTGTTTTCCCCGTTTCAGCAAAATCTAAGCCATGCATAGTTGTTAGTAAAACGACATCTTTTTTATCCTTCCATTTTATGGCCGCCATATCTCTTGTAGAAAATACTACAGCTTCTCCCTTTTGTAATTGGTATAATTTTAGTTCCCGAGGCATTTGTTTGCTATTTATTCTAGCTATTCCACATACGTTTATTTCCATTTTATGTAATTCTCGATATAAGTTTGGGGAACTGTACCAATTATCAATAAATAAGCAATATCCTTTGTGCAATAACTTACACTCTCTCAACAAATTCATCACAACATTTCTGCTAGTAGATCCAGTATCAGTCTTATCTTTTTCTATATATATATTAAAACTCTGTATATATCTAGATTTCGAATCACACAGTCTATAAAGCTTAATACCAAATCTCGCTCGTTTTGTTCGAATAAATTGTATATAATGTAAACGGCTTCTACATTGCATCAATGACTCATCAATTGAAATGTTTTTATGTGGTACATACATGCGAATGAAAGTCTTTTTTACTACTTCAGAAACTTCTCGGATTTTTGTGAGAGGGTCATCAGAATTATTATTACTGGAAAAATCCAGATTTTTAGCGATAGAGACAAATCGGGTACGGCACATAATATTCTTAAAATATGGTGTTTCTATGCTTTTATCTGTGGACCAATAACTCTGAATAGTGGGCTTAGAAACTAAACTCATTAAAATGTTTAAAGCAATAAATACTTTTAGTTCACCGTCTGTAAGAGGAATAAAATTTTTGTCGGTTGCTCCATGTTTATTTGTCTCTGTAATTAGTTTTGTAACTAATTCTTTGTTAAAAAATAATTCAAAGACTTTCCTTCTCGACAGATTTTGAGTATTTAGAGTTGCACCACCCACACTTGAAAAATTATGTATAATTGGCGTATGATTTTCGGCTTTCCACACGTAATCTTCATTTATAAAACTGCCGCACTGATCATCTTCGCTGTCTTCACTTGATGAAATCCTACGGATACGTTTCCGAGTATGTCCTATTTGTATACTTGAATCCGAATCGTCAAGATAGTCAAAATCCATTGGGGCGACTAAATTTTAATTTAAATTAGAAAATTAGAAAATTTTTTAAATTTCAATTTGTTAAATTTAAATATAGATTGGCAGCACTTACTCATAGTTGCAGTTAAAAAGATTTTAACAACAGAAGTTGAACTTGTTTAGAATATAATGCTTAGAGATGCTTATAAACGTGATCTGTGGCATCTGTAGAATATTTAGCGACTGGTAATAAAGAGCAGTCGCAGGCTAGCGGAATATTCTGCGCTTGGTGATACAAAACAGTCACGGCGCGCGGAATATTCTGCGCTTTGATGCAAATAGGTTAACATCTGTATTTATCGACAATGGTTTAAAAAGTATTAAACGGGATATTAAACTTTCGGTTACTTTCGGGTTTCCGAAGCGCTTCGAGCCATCTGTTGCTAAGTTATAAACCAGACTAGTAGTACTATCATTAGCTGTCAAGTAATCAGGTGTTCTGAATTGTATTATAGTTTCACATGAATTGTTCGCACAATATAATAAAAAATGAAGGAACCTCCGAGACAAAGTATAATATTTCACCCAATTATATCATCAATTCAAAAAATAGCTCTATATGAAACAAAATCTGTAAGTTGCTCAGTAACCTATAATGTCACTGATACTGTACTGTTGAATGAATATGTCCAATATTCTTCTGTATTATTATTAATATTTTATTAGAGATTTTACCTGATGGGTTCAAACAATACACAAACTCGTTTCCGTGTACTGAAGATTGACCGAATGGAGCCAAGAGAATTGATAGTTGTTGATGACAAGACTGAATACACCCAGGATGAGATTAAAGATCTTGTAAACATGATAGATATGGGAAACCGTAATCGAGCAGGCCAGCGTAGCAACGTTAGTGGAGTTGCAAGAGTAGTCTCAGCTTTTGGCATTATTGGTAAATGGCTCAGTACATTATGTGCATCATTAGATGATAGCAAGAAACTGGATCGGGTACTGGGTGCAAATTGTTATGACTTGGTTGATTGGTTCACAAGTATTGAATATAAAAATTAAAATTCGTAACCAACCTTGCATGTAAAATACTATGTGTAAGAGATTATGACATATATATCATGTGTTTCATTTGTATCAGATGGTGACGGAGCCAAAGTATCAAAATATGATGTGTTAGAGTAGAATTCTCACTCTGTTTTATAAGTTTATATCTTCTTCTTTATCATTATAACTTCCATTTAATATAATTGCACAGCTAGGGTCTCTTGTGTTTGCATGCATTCACGCATTACTATATTTGTACAGTAAGCACAAATGATATGCTTTATGAAATTAAAACTGTATGATAGTAATATGCTATTGATTTGACTACTTGAGTATTAACGCTGTGCTGCGAGAGACCTAGCTTACTTATGTTTGCTTGCTAACAAAGGCAGCAATAATAATGGACCGATACACGAGGAGGGAGATGACGAGGAACAAGAGACCTCTGAAAAACCAAAGCATAGACCGACTCAAACTAGGTTTACCTGGAAGACAATGTGGGAGAGGGATACATTCCCCAGGCTAGTACCAGCATTTGGTCTACTTGGTAAGGCTTGTTCAGCTTACTAAGCAGTACTTAAGACCCAATGCATAACATACGCGCGCGTGATTAATCGAATAATGCGGTACGTATGTTCACTCACTTCCGCATGATTTGATAATAAATTACGTCCGCATGAAAATTCTACTTGTCTTGTAATTAATGTATAGTAGGCATGAGTTTCGATCCTGTTTCGTGCACAATGTAGGTGGGATGGTTCTATGGGCAGTTGTCAAAAATTATAATTGCAAAACAATAGTACCAAATTCTTAAACCATTCTCCCGTGGACACTTGTAATAATTAGATATTTTGGTTTCGTCTCAGGATTCGTGCGCTTTCTGGAGGGATATTACATTATCTTGGTGACCAAAAGAAGAAGAGTTGCAGTGATCGGTCACCACACGATATATAAAATAGAAGACACCTCAATGATCTACATTCCAAATGACACAGTCCGTCTTTTTCATCCTGATGAGCAGCGATACGTCAAGATGTTCCAGAGTATCGACCTGAGCAGTAATTTCTACTTCAGTTATTCCTATGATCTGACTCATACGTTGCAGCACAATATGGCTCCGCCAAGACACATCAAATCTGATGTGCCTAGAGATCTAACGTCTCAGGATGCAATAGATTCAGAAGATACAGAGGAGTCTGAGGATTTTTTCAATATGTGGGCTTTGCGAAAAGATTGGCAGAATAATGGGTCAGTATAATTTTTGATCCTAAGTAACAAATACCAGGAATTTGTTAACATTAATATTTCTAGCTATGGAGAGAGATGCATAGATTATGGTATACGTAGTAATCCTCACCGTCGATTCGTATGGAACTCCCATCTCTTAGCACCTGTGGAGAAATATCTTCACCGCGATTGGAATCTGTACGTCATTCATGGATTCATTGGTCAATCAAATATCAGTATATTTGGAAGATCAATGTATGTGACCATAATTGCCAGAAGGAGCAACAAATATGCCGGTACCAGATTTCTAAAGCGTGGAGCAAACTTTGATGTATGTATCACGTTGATATTGCCTCCCCCCAGTGCCTTTATTAATTATTAAGGATTCTTCATCAGGGTGATGTAGCAAACGAAGTCGAAACTGAACAAATAGTACACGATTCCGGGGTCAGTTCATTCAATAATGGCAGATTTAGTTCATTTGTACAAATGCGGGGGTCAGTTCCAGGTCATTGGCGGCAAGATGTTAGTAAAATGGTACCAAAGCCTACAATAACTTGCGATTTGACAGATCCTTATGTAGAAACAGCAGGTAGGTTCAGGTAGAAATTAGGAGTAAAAAAAACTATTCACAAATATTAGATATAAAAAAATAATCGTTGATTAATAAATTTCTAGGGGCACACTTTAATCAGCTTCTCAAGCGATATGGTTCGCCTATTATTATACTGAATCTTGTGAAGAAACGCGAGAAAAAAAAACACGAAAGCACACTGAGTGAGGAATTGAGTATGGCTGTGAAATATTTAAACCAATTTCTACCACCTGAGCATCAAGTGCATTATATAAGTTTTGATATGGCGCGCATGAACAAAGGGTGAGGATCGCCGACAAAATGACGTCTCAAGACTAGGGAGGAATTTTATGCCGTCGTTACTTTTCAGAAAGGAGGCGAAAGTCATGGGTCGTTTAGCGAACATAGCGCACAATGCTGTATTAAAAACTGGAATATTTCTGTCACAGAATCCATATTACAGTCAGAGAAATTTGTTCACTCCTGTGAGTAATAATAAGAAACCCCATAAGGCAGATTATAATTCAATTATGTCTACAACTGCGCACGAATCAAGGAATTGGAATGGAGATTCCGGTAGAAGTGGTAATACCTCCGTTTCCGGTTTTGAATCTAAATCGTTCACCGATTTGGATGATTCCACTTTGTTAGTTGAGAATAAAATTCGAGAGTATTTTGCAACGCGTGGTACCGTCCAAACTGGTATCATTCGTACGAACTGTGTAGATTGTTTAGACAGAACCAATACTGCACAGTTCGCTATTGGAAAATGTGCATTAGGTTTTCAATTATGTGCCTTGGGTGTTTTGGTATCACCAAAATTAGAATTTGATTCTGATTGTGTTCGAATGCTTGAGGAACTCTATGAGGATCATGGTGACACTCTGGCCTTGCAATATGGAGGATCTCAGCTTGTGCACAGAATAAAAACCTATAGGAAAACGGCACCCTGGACCAGTCAGGGGAATGATATTATGCAAACGCTGAGTAGATACTTCAGCAACACCTTTAGCGATCAAGAAAAGCAACACACGATCAATTTGTTCTTAGGTAATAATTCTAGATAGTAACTTGCTTATAGCAAATGATCCATAATAGCCGTCACTTGTATAAAAATGAAATTTATACAGGATTATTCATTCCTGAGGAGGGTAAGCCGCCAATATGGGAATTATGGACGGATTATTACCTTCATCATAAACCTGCTTGCCGATATACTCGCAAAACCAGATTATTGACTCAGTGGTGGGATAAAAATGTTGGAAAATGTCTTCCTTATGCGTTGAACGAAGTTACAAAAACTTGCTCGGAAATGATACAAGTTCAACATACGCAGGAGGAGATGGTCGATGTATTTTATGATTATCACAGGTAGGTATCTAATGGCACGAGAAGGGGCACTGTAAACGTACTAGGAAATAGGAAAAAGAATTATGAAACATTTTCAGGCCTTACGAATTGTCGTTACTGGCAGAAGTACATGCCTACAAAATAAGTCATTCCGTTCGGGACTTTATGCCGCATTTTACGACAAACTATAGTCCGTTCGCTGTGCGCGTACGTCCTGGT
Organism: Cephus cinctus; assembly: GCF_000341935.2. NCBI lineage: Eukaryota > Metazoa > Arthropoda > Insecta > Hymenoptera > Cephidae > Cephus > Cephus cinctus. Next base: position 278,802 of record NW_014333409.1, read on the forward strand.
AGAAGAAGAGAAGAAACTGGCAATAAAAATGTTAATATGAAAAATCCATCTATGACTGGACAGAGCAGTACTAGTAGTACTGCCTCTAGTGCAAGGTAATTAATAGATAATGAATAATTTTATAGTTATTGTATATCTGTTTTTCTTTGTTTTTGTAGTTCCAGTATGGATTCAAGTTCAGATGACGATGAGAGTCATCATCGGATCAATGATATGCAGTTAAGTTCATCGAAGGACAGCAGTGAGTTGGTGTCATTCGAGAATCTGTTTCCATCTATGAAAGAAGTTTATGGAATGCAGCTAGAATATCCAAAGAGAAGTGATATCACATTGTATAAAAGGTATTGTTGAAACTTGCATTGATAAAGTGGTAGTTTGGTAATAATGAAGTTGTTAATTGTTTCAGATTTGTTTTGATTGGCAAGAATGCTACTCATTCAATGGATTATACTAAATTAAAGTCTAGACTCCTACAACAGACTTCGTTTCGAGATACTGTTACTGCTAAAATAACTATTCCTGTTGTTAAAGATACCAGCATAAGTATCTATGAGCAGTACGTGAATAGGGGAAAGGTATGTGGTTCGTTTTTACAAAACGTGGTCACTTTTTAATAAATTTTTGTACTGTTAAGGTTGGAGGTTCAGTTCCAAGTCCTACTGATATGAATCTGTATGACAAGTATGCTCAGCAACAAAAAGAGCTTATGGGATTAATCAACGTTTAAGCCATTGTAAAATATTTTATCTGCTACATATTACCCAATCTAAACATCCGGTTGTTTATGTACCAAATGATGATATGTTGAATAAATTAATTCCGTGTTGAATGAATCAATTCCGTGTATAATTGACTGCTCAGATTTTATTTGAAGCAAGAATGACTGTTTACAAAATCACAAACATATGCATTTCTTGAAAAATAAATACATATTCTTCGTGACTTGTAAACGTAGTGGGGGCGTACGCTTATTTTGGCTTCTTTTTGGGGCGGATATTGTTCGTGTGACCGCATTTCTTCTTGCGACAGTTGGTTGCGCGTGGATGAAGGCGAGCATAGCACTTACGACAAACCATTTTGTCCTGGTTGTACTTTCGGGCAAGGATAAGAAGGGTGGGTTCAATTACACCACCACGAAGACGGAGTACCAAGTGAAGAGTGGACTCTGAAAATAAATAATAAGCAATGAAGATCATTGTCCATAACAATACTATAAGCCTGCTAATAATGTATCCTTACCTTTCTGGATGTTATAGTCGGATAATGTACGACCATCTTCCAGCTGCTTGCCAGCGAAGATAAGACGCTGTTGATCCGGAGGGATACCTTCCTTGTCTTGGATCTTGGCCTTTACATTTTCAATAGTATCGGAAGCCTCAACCTCAAGGGTGATAGTCTTGCCCGTTAGGGTCTTCACGAAGATCTGCATTGTGGCTCACCTGGTGGTAATGAAAAAAACTCTAATAATAATTAATTTCATAAGATTTGATTGAATACATGAAGCTATACCTAACTTATGACATTTAGTAAAAGGACGACGCTTGAGTCTGAATCTATAAACTTCCCGTTATCCCCGCCTGCTCCAAAAGAAACCGTATAAACTACAGATTTTGAGAATTATAGATCACTGAATATCCGTAAAAACCAGAAAATTTCGTTATCGACATCCTTTTCCATTAACGTGTGTATTGGCAACGCAATGATCATGCGATTGTTTCTCGAGCGCATTTTGTTACAGCGATTGTTGTCCACCATTTTTTGATTAACAAAAACGCGTTGGAAAATTACAAAATCAATAAAATTTTATTTAAAACAGATTCCTAACAGATAAAAATACAATAAAATATTACCAGCTCATAATCCTGGAACGTGGTTGCCACAAAACCTCTTCACGAAAAGATTCGATGCTATAAGCGCTTCGACTTCCGCGACGAAACTTAAGGTGCTTTCCAATTGAAATATCACTAGACCAATGGTAGGCGATTGTCCTACTGGCTTAGTTTCCACCGTACAGAGTTAAACAGAGTTAAGCAGCCTCATTGGTCAATCAACTCCTATACGTTATTGGTTAACTCTGTTTAAACTTTGCACGGTGGAAACCACTAACAAGGGAGGACGCGAGCTTGGGATCACGGATTTAGGAGTCCTTTTGGGGTAGGAAAGTACTTTGTAATAACAAACTGCAGGCCAAGTGGCAGGACGCAATTCGAACCCGTTTTCGAGAAAAACCGGTTAGAAAAACGCAGAACTACTCATATACCTGTACCGTTGCCAATTTTTTCGACAAGGCGACGTTGCTCAGAGGCAGCGCGCCTGACTAGCACCCGAGTGGCCAGGGTTCGATTCTCCCATCACACGTATTTTTTTTTAATATTAATTCTTTTTTTTTGCTATCCGACAAGCCATGTTTATCTATTAACAATTTTGTCAATTTACGTACAAAATGAGTGCATTGGAACACTATTATTTTTCATTATCAGACACTGGTTTACATCACACATCGTATGTTTGTTTCGAAAATAGTTGTACACTCTTGTCAACCCCTGCATACTTTACTGTTTGTAAAACTTTTGTACTTGCTTGTAGATCCTATGTTTTTAAATGTGTACGAAATTAACTTTCTTCTGTCACTATCAAAAGAACATTGCCATTGCAACGAACAAGAAGTTGCATTCATAAAATGTGTATGGTGTGAACTGTGACGTGATTTTTCGAATCACAGTCCCAAGGCAGCTCCGGTTACCGATACAGATAACGTTTTAGATTTCTGGTTCCCTTCGGGTCGCCACTCTGCTCAGAAACATCAGTGTCTGATAATGAAAAATAATAGTGTTCCAATGCACTCATTTCGTACGTAAATTCATAAAATTGTTAATAGATAAACATGGCTTGTCGGGTAGCAAAAACAATAATTAATATTAAAAAAAATATGTGTGATGGGAGAATCGAACCTTGGCCGCTCCGGTGGTAGTCAAGCACGCTTCCACCGAGCTACACTGTCTTCTCGAAAACATTGGCAACGGTGTAGGTATATGAGTAGTTCTGCGTTTTTCTAACCGGTTTTTCTCAAAAACGGGTCCGAGTTGCGTCCTGCCACTTGGCCTGCAATTTGTACAGTACTTTCCTACAAAGTACTTTCCTACCCCGAAAGGACTCCTAAATCCGTGATCCCAAGCTCGCGTCCTCCCCTTGTAAGTTGTAGAAAACTGGAGGCCGTCTAGACAGAGATAGCGAGGAAACAGGCCAATGTATTAGGCTATCTCTATCATACACTGTACAGTATCTCAAAAAGTTTAAGTTGAGATAAAGCACTGCGAACGGGGATGACTAAACCAACATAATCCGAAATAATGGCACAAATATTTTATTTTGAAGACTGCTAAGTGTTTTGTTGGCCTTTCTTACATAGTTTTACAAATTAATTGACCGCAGTGAAGAGTGTACTTGTATCTCACTGCTCGCTTCATCGCACCACGGCTGGCACTGATGTCGGCAAGACATTTTTGCAAGGCTCGTACACCACATGTGCAGTTCAATTCGAAAGACAACCTGCTACAGAGTGTGAGATAGTAGCACGCTACAGGGCTACCTTCGAATACAGGCGTACAACCTAAGCGTATTTAATAGTGAATTTCAGATATAGTGAATATCCAATTACTTGTGTACCAAATTATGCAATTATATTACTGTATATAATTGGTTGCTTAGATTTTATTTAAAGCAAGAACAAGCGTTTACAATATCACAAATGTATGCATTTCTTGAAAAATAAATACGTATTCTTCGTGACTTGTAAACGAAGTGGGGGCGTACGCTTATTTTGGCTTCTTCTTGGGACGGATATTGTTTGTGTGACCACACTTCTTCTTGCGACAGTTGGTTGCGCGTGGATGAAGGCGAGCATAGCACTTACGACAAACCATTTTGTCCTGGTTGTACTTTCGGGCAAGGATAAGAAGGGTGGGTTCAATTACACCACCACGAAGACGGAGTACCAAGTGAAGAGTGGACTCTGAAAATAAATAATAAGCAATGAAGATCATTGTCCATAACAATATTATAAGCCTGCTCATAATGTATCCTTACCCTTCTGGATATTATAGTCGGATAATGTACGACCATCTTCCAGCTGCTTGCCAGCGAAGATAAGACGCTGTTGATCCGGAGGGATACCTTCCTTATCTTGGATCTTGGCCTTCACATTTTCTATAGTATCGGAAGCCTCAACCTCAAGGGTGATGGTCTTGCCCGTTAGGGTCTTCACAAAGATCTGCATTTGTAGCTCACCTAGTAAATAATAAAAAATCTCTAAATAATATCAAGATTCCTGATAGAATATATGAAGCTCTACCATCATGCTACAGCCTAAGGAAATATTCACAAACCAATGTACAACGCGTGTATCTAATGCATTACACTTCTGATTCACCAAATCTTTTATGGACTGCATTCAAATTGTACTAGTTTGCGCAAGGTCGAAAGGTACCTTATGACATTTATTATTTATTAAAAGGATGAATGTTAAGGCTGAAACTAGAAACTTCCCGCTTTTCCCATGTGCTCCAAAAGAAATCGTACAAAATAAAGAGATTTTCAAAAACAGAAACTAGTCATCAACAGCTTGTCACATGTACGCGTATAGTGACAACCTAATGACTCTGCATTGTTTCTCGAGCGCAATCTGTTAAAACAATTGTTGTCTACCATTTTATCTATTAAAAAAGACGCATTGAAAAATTACAAAATTAATGGAAATCTATTGAAAACAGATCCCTGACACATAAAAATACAGTAAAATATTACTAACTCACCGATTCGAAACGTGGTTGCTACAAAATATAGGAAAAAATCAACGCTAGTAGCGCTTCGACTTCCGCGATTGAACTTAGAGATGAAAAACCGGAAGTCAGCTCTCTAGCGCTATCTGGCGGTAAAATATGTGGCACTAAAATTCCTACTCTAAACGACGGAACGAAATGGAACAGTGAACATCTGGAATTTGAAAATTGCACAGTATGCAATGCGCAGTTCTATTATTACATATTGCTACCATCACATATTACGTTAAACTGTTAGTATACCGAATTACAGTAATTAGTTTTATTTCTATCATAACCATGTGAATATCAAAATCGGTACCGGTAAACATAATAATGAATTCCGGGTGTCCCAAGTTAGTTGTTATTTAAGGATGCCATTGTAGAAGCAGACAAAGAAGACACTGAAGAAGAGCAGCATCGTTTGGAATTGATTCAAGGCGGTGATATTTCAGGAGATAGAGTGTCGTCGCACACCTTCACCAGTAATCCTGGGCAATATCGGAGTAAGGGGCGGTAAGTTCGACCATAAATATGAATTTTAAAGAGAGTAACAGGCACGGCAAACTAAAAGGATAGAAGGATGAGGAAGCTGAACGGTGGGGAGTCTTGGCGAGGGCATAAATTTGCCAAGACGCAAGGCGCCCTGTTAAAAGATGAACGTAATACGAGAATAATAGCAAGAGCATTACCGCGATAAGCTCCGATACGGCACGCGGGTAATGGTTATTGCGAATTTATGCGACGAAATGCCGTTGTTGACTTTGCGAATATTGGAGGCGTTAACCACCCGTCGTCACTTTCCATGTACCGAAATCGTCTTAACGAGAGTCGCTTTAGTATTTAAAGACGTCTGTCTTAATTCATCCCAATGAGAAGAGTTCGCTTAACTCCGGCAGCCATTAAACGAGGCATTTTCGAAAGTCCCAGAATGCGAGCCACCCTGGAGCTCGAAGTAGAAAGGCTCTTTGGATTTTCGTTATTTTCCTCATTTCTTCATAGGTCAACGCAAAAATACGCAATACCAGTATGGAGATTGAATTACGAGATTACTGCGGATTCCTTCATAATGAATTGTCGATTAATAATGCATAGATAATATTGAATATGACTACGTTTTCCATTCACAGGATGTCAAAAATTACGAAAACCGCGGATTCACGTCTGTTGTGGAAAACCTTGCCTGGAGCAATTTTATATTTATAGAAGATAATCTCGGGCTGCCCTCGTCTAAATACAAGACTGGAGCATCATGCAAATTTCAGTGGTAACCCTTAAACTTTGCATCCTGACCTAGATGTCTCCCGATGTTTTACTACGTCGTCGACAGGACATCTACGAGGGTCGTGTAGCATTTCGTGACACAGATCCCAAACCCCCTTTTCATCTTCAACTGAACAGCCAACGACTGTAAGAACATCGGACGGATTGATCTATGAGGAAGATCTTAAGTCAGAAATCTGAATTTACTCCTGGACAAGCAGCATGGCTATTCTAACTCTGATCAATAATTTCGTTTCGAGAATGTCAATCAATCACACGAGAGAAGCCTAGACAGAGCAAGAGGGACGGATGGATAGACGTCCATACAGACAGATAGAAATGGAGATGTATAGTTAGCGAGAAAGATAGAGAGAGAGAGAGAGAAAGTGAAGAGACTATAAGCAAAACGGCTATGAACTCACAAAACGAATATACGTAATCCCGATAAAAATTCCATTTTTCGCGTAGAAAATACATCAGCTTTATCGCAAACCGTATTGCGACCTGACTAAATGTTGTCGTCAAAATTTGCGACGAAATGACAAAACCCATACGTAGGCGGCTTGGCTTTCCATTGGCGTGCATCTATTTGGATAGGCGGTAAAAACCAACGTGGTCGAGAGCTCGTTTACTGTTTTAATTAAACAATATGGCTTTTCCGTTGAATAATGTTCCCTGGACAGTTATACCAATCGGTAGACAAAAATAATGCATTCAATCCGTTTTCTGGGACGCATCTCCGATAAAGTCTCGTATAGTATATTATATGTATATATATATTATATCGATGTGTAACGTTTTCCAGGGCGTAGGCAGCGTCAGCAATCTTACGGCAACCCAACTTCACCAGGAGTTCTAGCAGAAAGTTTCCGGGTGCCTATATACTATACAATATGGCTACCGCACGCCTACAGGAGCAGGGATCAGGCATAAGCCTGAGTAACGTATTCATCGACAAAGCTGCCAGAGCAGCATCCACTTTTTTCTGGTACGATCGACCCATGTGAACCGTCATGGCTATTTAATGCGGCTTAGCTGAACGTGAACCATTCCAGGCGGTGCTTGGAGTTGACCTGCTTGCGCCGTTCGAGAATATCGTTCTCGGGTCCAGATCGAAATTAGCGGTCCTGTCAGACCCAGCCACCGTGTCCATTCGATCCGGCGTAAATCTACCTCTGCAGGACTGACAAGCCTGGATCCTCGTGCCGTAAGGAACCTAGTATGTATCTTTTTAAATTATTAAAAAAATATTGTAAGTTAGATATCCGAGTATTATTAGGGTAATATTGTAATTGTTATTTCTGTGAAATTTATTTGTTTTCGAATGACCGTTCGCTAAGAAATTAATTTGAAAATTTAATCGTTCCGACGTCAGAGCGTCTGGCACACGTGGGAGTGGTATGTACGATACCTTCTCGTCGATACGGGGGTTTACACGGGAGTATTATTAAATTACGTTTCGATATTGGAATTATTGGGGATTAATGGCTGTATTCGTTGTTCCTGGCGGCGCAAAAAGCCCCCCTTCTTTTTACCATCATGTCCTCGATTTTTCTTCCTTACTCCTGTATCCCCCGCTGCCGCCATTCTCTCAATCTATTTATCGTTCTCTCGTTCAGTCGTTTCTCTCTGTATCTCGATAATTCCACGCCACGTTGCTGCGAGTTCGTGTAAAGGGTCTCAATTTTTGGAAGGACGTCTGCTTTAATTGAAGGCGTTATTTGCGACCGGCTGCTTTATTGTTTTTCTCGACTGTAGCTTCCTTCCCTTTTCCTTTACTCTGTTTTTCATCATCTTCTTCTTTTTCTACTTTCGCCTTCCTCCATACGTGCCAGGATAAATGCGCATTTCCACAAATCATTTTATCTCCGTAACCCATTAAACCTACCGACGCAAAGACGTCTGCGCTATACGTGAAACACTTTTCTTGCCATCGATGAAGATTTGTGAGCTGGTTATATATTGTTTTATCTACGCTTAAAGTCCTGAAAGTACCCACTGTTACGTACGTCACCAAGTTTATTCCTGGACGATATTCAATACAATATTTGAATTATGAAATTATAAAGTTTTATTAAGAAAGAAATATTTTTCAGGTACTGGAACAAACAAACATTGACTCGAGTAGCTCCTGGGGAATGCATAGGCAGTCGAACTGTTTATATGAAAAAGATATACGAAACGCCAATAAAGTGGGATGATATTGAGAAATTTGAAAAATTTTTATAATATTCAAAAACCATGAAATTTTACAAACAAATAACTAAAATACAAACAATAGTGGTTGAATGAAATTAAGTTTTTTTTTTACATCTACATTTTCTTTAAATTCTCCCATTTTGAATGGCAGTAACAAAGTCTGTAGCTGTATACGTACATTTAGGTATAGTTTGAAAAGTTTGCTTTTCAGTGTCGAAGATCTTGTCTGCTGTAGATGAGATGGCACATTCGCGGTATGATTAAAGTACCATCAACTCAATTAATATTCGATAAACTTGTTAAGGTAAATATTCACCGTCCTCTCACGTCCCCCTCGCGAATCCTCGAGTTACTTTTAAACTTGCCGATTTGCAATCTACGCAGAATGCATTAAGGGTCCGGGTCCTTGATTGACTTTTGAAGTACGCGCCATTGGTTACTGTAAAAATATTTATGCGATAATTTTCGTTGTTTCATAGGGAATTAATGTCTTTGTGAAAATTGGAAATGGATGCGTGAGCAATGACGTAAGACTCCTCACAAGAAATAATCCTGGAATTATTTCATTGTAGAAGTCATGTTGACGCTTTCGTAATACGTTTAATCTCTGCAGCGTTTCTACAGGGTGTACAAATAATTATGGTGCAAGCTCATCCAAATTGGCATAAAATATCAAACATTTAGTATACCGTCCTTTATTTCATTTGGCTGACAATTTTGATCTCGACTCTTCCCGTTGTGTTTCATTTGAATTTTAATGCAATTCATTTTCGTTTTACGACCAGCTCTCGTTTGACTTCACTACATCCAGTTGTATTGCTTTTGTATATCGTTTCCTATTCCTGTTTACGTATAAACGCTCCGCTGTGAATATTTATCGATCTCCATGGTGACAGCCATTTACAAATATTTTCTACTTCAGGATCTTTCTTCGGAACCATCCATTTTCTCAGTCGCAGACGTTCCTGACGTCATGAATCACCGGGCGACTACGCTTTCATGCAGAGTAAAAAGTTAACCAAATTTTCTACTGACGTAACAACCAGTTTCTTCGTTCAATGTAATTCCGATTTACTATGGAATACCGATTTTGCTTTGCAATTTCATGTAACGCACGTGCGCTCACATATACGCGGGCGTAAACTTTGGCCGCAAACCGCGAATCAATACAGTCACGTCGAGATGATCGAGTATGCGAAGAGTAGCACGTAGTCACATGGGACTTCTGTAAACTGTATGTACGTCTATATTTTAGGACCTGATTTTCACTGATTTCCTAGGACAATGCAGTGGGAACGTATCTACATGCATGTGCGGATGCAGCTGCAACTTCGTAAAGAAGTGCAAGAAAAAAATGCAACTGAATACATAACGGAATCGTCTCTAGTTTAAGTTCTTGCATACTGAGTGGGCAAAATTAAATCATTAACCTTCCATACCCTGATGTTAACTCTCTCCTATGTAACTGAAACTGCAAGCATACAATTCTGGTCATTTGACATCTGTCAATATTTGTCATGCTAGTAACTCTGGCTGTCAAGAACAAGTAAATTAATATATACCCGACTAGTCAGCGTTGCAGTAAAAGGCAGCATTACTTCTTAGATGGATTTTTTAAGTAAAGGGGAATAAATGTACTAGGGGTAAATTGAGTCGCTGTCGACCAAGGGGTGCAAAATAAAGGGTAGGGATAGGAAAAGTTCAATAATTTTGTATTGGCTTCCTGATTAATACTGTTTTACCAATAAGTTTTTACTCTTGTTTGTTTTTGCATAGGGAAAAAATTTGCAAGTAGTATAAGAGAGGGGATTCCAAATACAGATTCCTGCACGGACATTTACCGACACTTCGAGGGCCTTCGACGGTTCGCATCCATGCTAAATTGACGACGGCGACTCCCCTTATTTCAAGGAGTGACGTCACGAGGATCGCCGGTTTAGCATGGATGCGAATCTTCGAAGAGTCTCGAAGTGTCGGTGCAGAAATCTGTGTTCAGAACCCCCTCCCTTGGTATAAGGGAGATATCCCTCCATTGCAGATTCAGATTCGCAAAGTTCACCGCAAAGTAAATAGAATTCTATTGGAACGAAACCGACTCGATTTTTGTATCATTGTAAAAATTTGAAAATTGATTTCAAGCTGATTTCCAGCTGGAGCAAAAGGTACTGGAATATTTGGAAGGTATAACTGGTATTAGATCTTGCGATATAGCGTTACTGTGCCGTTTTATTCGAATTGGTAAATTCGCTATTTTATTTCTCGACTTTTTAGTTACACACGTGCAAACGCATCAGCGTCAGACTTTGTCAGACATGAATTCGTATGTGTAACTTTTACTTTTCATTTTTTTTTTATTTCTAGCAATACCCTCTGTACCGCCACTAAAACATCACGGGCTGGAGTTGTCGACTAACAACGGGGAAGGGCAGACCGTGCCACTTTCAAATAACAGGAGTTGCATTTGCAGAAATGCAACTCCGGTATACGAAGGTCTGTTTCGACCAGGAGAAGAATCCCGTTAATTTTCCAGGACAGTTTGGCAGTTTTAAAGGGAGTGTATCACACGGCAGCTCACTGTAACCCCGTTCCTCCCTTCGTCCGGCCCATCCTCTTTCTCTCTCACTCGCTGCACAGTAGATTAAATGCACTCACATGCAATTCTACATAAAGTCTAGTGAGCTGTAGCTCAACAGATAGTATCCAAAAGTGCAATTACCTATATCGCGCGCAGTGCTGCCACAGAAAAAAAAAAGAAATATCGTACAACCCCCTCTCTCCTAGCTATGTGAAAATTCTTGCGCAAAAACCTACCCATGTAACAAGGAATAATTTCTAGGCTCGTATCTCCCCGTTTCACGAGACCAGCGAGACACCCCACCTCTCGCAGGTGGTATAAAAATTCTCAACGAGGCGGCTGCTGCATTGCGTTCTTTATTCTGCGTTACCGACCGCACCGGTTTGATAGAAAAGTTTAGTAAGCCAGGGCGCCGTCCACCAGGGAAAACGTTATATGACGTATGTATATACACAAAGTACATGCATACGTATATAATACACAGAGTTTGGCGGGATCGCTTGGAGCCTGGATTCCCCACGAGATCAACACTCTATACTATATCTAGGTAAGTATAATGTACAGTACTGTATGGACCGAGGTTAGAGTTCACAGCTCACGGAACTTCGACTACCGTATCCATAGAAGGACGTAGGCGAACTAATAATGAAAAGCCCATCCGAGTTAGTAAGATCGTTAAGCTGCCAGCTACCGGCGTGTGATCGAAGTTTAACTTAAAAGCGAACGTGTTCCAACTATACCGACTTAACTGTACGCGACAACCCTATGCCCTTAGAGCAGTCCGTTCCGCGCCATGAAATTGGAACTATCCGAGCAGCGAGGTTAGAATTCGTTTACCCTTCTTTTTCTCTGTTTTATCCTTCTCCACGGCATCGCTGTGTTCCACTTATCTATGTATACATGTTATATACTTGGATGGACCGTGGGTTAGGTTAGCTATACATATAGGTACAGCTCGGTAACGTCGCTAGACGTAGAAACTCCAATTAAAAGTTAAAGCTACGGCTGAACCAGGCTTTAATTGGGGACCGTCTCCTTAACGGCGATTAGAGCCGATCGACGGTCAGAGTCCCACCTCACGGTCTTATCTTTACCCGGGTTAATTGAGTTAATTAGCCGTCGACGTCGCTTCACTCGCCGATCGAAAGTCCCTGGATACTTTATACGAGTCTTCTTTTACATGGGATTTGGTAAGTATCCTCGTAGCAAATTGCTACAATATACATGTATTCTTGTAATCGATACATGATTCGACTATGTATCGTGTATACGTATTAGGTACCTGTACTACGTAGATACGTGCGCCTAATTTCTCACTATCTATTCCACTGATTATCGATTCTGTCTGTTTTATCGGATGCAAATACACAGTAATTCGTATTGGTAATCGGTCGAGGGTTGTAGATCTTGCGCATTTCGTAACCCTTGTCAGTTTATTGCTCGGCAATGGCCTCCAGTGCTGTAGCAATGACAAACTTATTATTGAACTATATATTATGTAAGGTAATTAATGTCTAATCAGCTATCCGTTATAGGAGGTCTAAGGGTTGTTTTAGTTTGTGATATCAGCACCTGCACAGAAGGTCAGATGCAATGGTTATGCAATTTTGAATGGAGCTGGCAGGTAGGACACGCAATGCAGTGCTGGGAAAATTAGGTCAGCAAGTTTTCGGGTTAGTGGATCGAGTCGACGCGTGTTGGGTAATCTAACCCAACTTTACTGAGTCCTGTCAAGAGCTGTCGCGTGGCTGTATATTTTTGGTTGGGTCTATTCCTCGCGAACACCCGGTACGTTACAAAACGTTAGGAACAGAAGAGGTTTAAGGCGCTTCTCCGTGAAGCCAGGTTAAGGAGATACGGTAGATCAGTCCCTGGGTAAATGTATGTAAATTAAACGTCCCCCGGACTTTATTTAGCGCGAGAGTTTAAGGAGTCTTCGGGATCGTCCAAAGACATGGAATTTCGCTAGTGATGAAACTCAACATAATATGTGCGTTACAGATGCTAATACCCTGGTAGCATCAATACTGACAGGACGGGGGGTACAATTTCGGATCTTGTAATACTAGTTTTACGACTTTGCCGAACGACTTTGGTCTTAAATATTTCATCCGATGACAAACCGGTCCAGGTGCTGATGCTGATGCTTGCCAATGAAATAGAGGATCATTTACTCTTGACTTATTTTATTTCTCTTTAAATTTTTTTACGGTGGCTTTTTTTTATGTTATTCCGCGACAGTGGGAAATCAGACCGGATGTATCCGGTCACTACTTCCGGTTCAGCGGTATTGCTCTTATATGGGTATTATTTTATTTCTCACGTCCTTTTTATTTTATCTCTCTGTCTCTCTCTGACACACACACACTCTCTTTCTCTCTCTTCAGCTCGTTATTACCAACTACCTTCCTCCAAGTAATGTGAATGCTCAATGGCACGCATTCGGCTGGCTTTGTACTTATTACTATGCTATTGTAATGGGCCTGTGAATGAGATCCTGTAGTGATGAATACGAGTGGTACTGTGATAAGAACAACGTATGAACAAGGTACAGGGTATTTAAAACATTTTTTGAAATTTCTAGAAACTTAAGTTTTCTTCTCTCTTTTTTTTCTAGGTAATCTAAGAACTGTCAAAAAACGGTATTTTGGACATTCTCTGCTGAATGGAATTGCTTTGTATAATGAAAGGAGCCCAGTTGTCTAATTTATATGGGAGACACTTTACTGGTCGACATACCTGAATATGTATACATTTGTCTCCAAAGGCAGTAGCAGTCTACAGCTATATAGATATATATTTCTATACTTACGTATACACGTGTACAGTTACCTGAGAATAGGTAAGTGGAAATCTGAATGTAGCTGGTCTTGTACATTGTAACCAGTCAAGAATGGCAACGCTCTTCACACTTTATTAGGTGTCGAGTCGCCACTTAAGTTCGAGGATTTTCGAAATTGGGTCACTTGATAGAGGTAACCGCTCTTAATTTTTTGATTAATCTTTTTGTCCTCCGACTGATCTCATTATAATACACGTGATTTCTTTTAGGCTGTCCGTACCAGAGATGCTGTGATTTACATTTTTCGAATGCGAGTACGAAATTATTATTCTGGACTATCTTCGGACGTCTTCCCAATTTCCGACTGACGCTGCTACTGAAAACCCGATTAATTTCGTCGGGGCACCTTCGTAAAATTCGTAATTAGCCTTCATTATTCCGCGGCCCTAGTGAAATTGCTTGCCGACGTCGGATGCCTGACTGCGAGACCGAAGGCGCTCCGGAAGTTTTACCGAAGATAAATAGAAGTTTTCCACCGCAGCCGAGGAAACGCGCGTCGCCGGCTAAATTAAGTATATAAGGTAAATAGCCAAAGCGCCAAGAAGAGATATTGGAACGATTTCACTAATCCGCTAATAATTATTGGCTAATTGCTGTGTAAAGATGATAATTAAGACAAACTTTTCTCCTTCGTATTGCGCTCTGCACTGATGTTGCAAGCTTAGTCTCGTAATGTCAACTTTTTTTAAATAGGACAATCCAGAGATTCATGCGTAGATCGCTGTCCGATAGTATCGGGATGGTATGGATTCGTTCAGTGATTGCTGTGGATTTCCGTATGGAAATAATTTTGCGACCGCTGCCGGAAAACATTGTTCGGTTATACAATAGAAAACGAAAAAAAATATAGTCCCCTCTTTGTCGACTGGGTGGACCTATGCTGGCTGAACGTAAAATTCGACGGATGTTCCACGATATTCGTTATAGAGGTAATTTTTGAATTCTGTCATTTTATTTTTATTTCTGAACTCTCCTTTGGCTCGATTTTGTTTCCTTGATCACTTTAAACATTTGTTTAATTAATTCCTTTTCAATTGACCTAACCACGTTCTACTCAGTTATCCAAAGTGTCTGCACCAGCAGGGGTTAACCAGTAATCGCAGCTTCGAAGTAAACAAATCAAAGTTTGGACCGTTCGTGTAAGCAAGCCGCGTTTTCACGAAACGTTTAGAGGCACTGCGTCTTCACGGCGACGCCAACGTCGTCCGGGTCGTTCGCGTTACTCAATGGTAAAGTTTCTTTCATAGTTGTCAACCAAGAGCAACATTTCACCTTCCCTAAGCCAAAAACTATTCTAATCTTCTCCCACGTACTTCTCGTTTTCATTTGGTATCTCAAAATTGTATATATACACTTACGGTTTTTGACATCTTAGACCGGATTTTCATATTCATCGACTATCATCGGAAATTGCCGAAGGCACGCGAACCCCGTAAAATCTTCGGGCGTTAATATTGAGTTTGCCAGGGCGCCGTTCAATTTTCAGCCAGAAACGTCTTTTGGCGAACATTTCCGCCATCTTCCTCCGTGACTCTTCTCGTTCTTCCGTCCAGCACACTTTGCTCTTTCGGTAATTTTCCCTCGTATAATTTTCCGTTCTGCGTCCTTCTATTCCTTCTTCCGTCGGACCGTCGACGTCCATATTGGAAGGGAATTGAGTTTGTTGCGGCAAATGGATATTTATGCGGTACTACCAGCCCGCCCGGTTGCCATTGGCCACGTCGAAAGTACCCGTACGTTTCCTGGCTTGAAAATTCACCTTTAAATGCACTGCAATACCATAGAAGACAGCAGCAACTTTCACGTACCCCATATCTATTTTGTACCTATGATTTTATATACATTCGACTTGTTATTTTTGTATACGTAACATTTGCATACATATTTATTTGTTTGGTGTATCCGTAGATTTCAATCCTTGGATATTGGACTTCTATCGCAAAGTATCATTGGACTGCAGTGTGAAGTTATCAGTTCTCTTAGTTCCGATACCACTCGCTAGGTGTGCCCTATAAACAGGCGGGAAATTTGAAACGATAAAAATTCCAAATGCATTCCCTGAACGAGGGTAAATCTAGAAGGTGTCTCATCTATATGAAGTATTTGGATTGAGGTAGTAGGTAGGTAGGGTTGGTACCTAACAGAGGGTAGAAAAGCAATAATTGATCTTATGCTAATATTACAAGTGAGTTATGAAAGGTTCGTGCCGAATAGGATAATTTGTTTTCACGTTATAACGTCAGACCCGTTCCACCAGCACGTGAGTCCTAGGGAAGCTAATGGCCAGAGCCTAGAAGGTTAGGAGTTACACTTTGCTCATACAGAAACCCAGTGACGCATTTCGAAGCGTTGAGGGTTGAAAATTGTACTTTACATCTCTAGCCTTGTATTTAGAACCAACTCATCCATTATACAGCTGGTATATTCACATCTCTATATGCAAACTCCAGACTCCTAATCAGCCGTTTTGCGCCACTGGCAGCAACTGCCAGAGGGTGAGTGGATGACCGAGAGCGTACCGTGATTAGGGGGGTTGCACCGCTGCAGACGAGGGATTTGAGGTTAGAGGATTTGTACTACAAATACGACATGTGGACAGAGCGACCGTACGACCGTTATTCCCAAGACCGTTACCTATAGGTATATTCATCCCTCGCCAAACTTCATGCCGCTCATTGAGAACCGCCTCATGGAGAAACTTCAACCCCCTGCGAGCTGTCCTCGTCACAACTGCACAACTACCAAACTGCATCACTGCAACCAAGAATCTCGGATGGTAGCGTCAAGGAGTCTTTTAGAACCTAGATAGGCAACCCCATGAGATTTTCTGGTAACACGAATCCTCTTGGTTAGCTCAGTCGATAATTTAATTGATACTTTTATTTTGTATTTTCGATTGTCCAATAATTATATAGAAATTTATTTAGTCTGTTATTGGTGTGACTGTATACTCCAATGGACATTATTTTGAATGGACACAGCCTAGTGGTTTTCTCGTTTGAATTAACAGCATATTTAGGACGCGAGACAGTTTCCACTGGATATATCGACTGACACTGAAAAGTCGATACTGGACTCGTTAATCTGGTAATTAAAGGCGTCGGTAATGGCGACCATTTTATACCAGATTTATACTGAGCATATAAAATTTGTGCAAAGGTGAGAAAGTGGATCGGTGTATTTAATAATATATTACTGTCATCAGTGTCCTGTTATTACTTTAATATTCATTTTAATGCTGCGATATAAGGTAAAACAATGTTATGACATTTTTTTCAGAAATTTCAATTGTCAAGGATTTATCGCGAAGGAGATAATTACTCCACTACCGTAAATTTATATAGACCGTTTCTGTAGGAAAACAAGGCATACGCAATTTGTCAGTGTAAATTTTAAAAATTCCGTTCATATCGCTCATTTAACTTTTCTAATTATGCAAAACAAATAGATACCCCACTGTTACTATTTTTTGGTATTAAAAATAAGCTGCTACGTCATTTTGTGAATATTTGCGGTAATTTCATTAATGTGGTATTACGATTATTACTTACCATAGAACAGTAATATTACACGTTGTTGATAGTTGAGAGTTTCATTAACGAACGCGAGAATTCTAGTTTAATTATATATCTAGTCACGTAGCAATAAGTATATAATTATTGTCTACATAGATATATATAGCTATAAAATACATGTATACAGAATTGTTCTGAATTATCCAGGAAATTAAGTCGCTTCATGAGAATTCTCTCAGTGAACGTACTAAACATTCACTATCGCATTACAACGTTTAGTCGCTCGTTCGTGGTACTACTGGGTTATCCTTTAGGTGAATTTGACGTGCTTTTCGTGCATTGTGGATGATCAATCCTACCCTAAACAGTCTCTGGTAAAATCGCATTACCTTAGCTCAATGTAGTTTATAAGTTTGTCCTATCTAGTTACCTGCACAATTCATGGCCGACTAGACACGTACTGGCCTAACGGTATATATGTATTGCTGGATGCTGAAACTTTGGGACTTTGAAAGATGTAACTGCGAGTGAAATGAGATCTTTAGAAAGGTGGTGAAAGTTTCATTTATTTTAGAGAGCGTGCGTATGATGTTTTTGATTTTCATGGAAAGGACGTATCACATCTTTAGAAATTAGATGTCAGTCGAACTGACTTTTTGACTTGGGATGCTGATTCAATTTGGACTTGTGCAATGGACCATTTGATTTGATTGAGAATTTCAACTATCTCCGTACGTGTGGTGGTAATCGTGCAAAACTATCGTTTCAGGAATTCTACGTCGATTCTTGGACGTCTCGACGCCCAACTGGACAAATTGGACAGAATGTCCAATTGGACAAAACCGGTGTACGAGCGTACTGGCCGCAATCCGTTCGTGTCTATTAGTCAAACCAACTATCCACAATTTGTAATCTAGTTTGAGTTTGCTTTCGGACAAGACGACGCTTACCGACGTCCGACGTCGATCTACGTAAACCATGATCTAAAATTGGCGAAGGGCTACGTACCTGATTGTGGCCAAGCTAGCAACTGTTCTGGAAGAGCATGCTGAAGTGACGAATTTGAATTTATCTCAAATTTTATTTTGTTTATTGATGCAATAAATTTTATATTTTTCTTAAAAAATTATAGGCTGTTGAATATGAATAATCAATTTATCTGATACCGGAACGAAAGGGCAGCGTAACGAGATCGATTCGTAGTGGAGAATCTGCCTTGAGGTCTTGCACGAAGTTGAAGAAACTTGAGCGTCGCGACGTTGGGATTACTGTGCAGCTATTAGAAAAAAATACAAGGTGAAGAAATATTATTAGTAAATCTTGTTTGATCCTTTCGCTAGTAGTTCATATCTCTCACTCACTCGCCTCAACTTCCTCCATAGTCTGATCCTCCACCCTTACCAAGAAGGTACATACCCACGGGAAGCGGAAGCTGCAGGTACTACGTAGCGATGTAAAGGACGCCAAGAGAGAAGGAAGCAAAGTCAAAGTAGTAAGAGAAAATAAGATAGGACGAAAGTAGAAAGAGAATTGCAAATTCAGTAGAGGAGGAATCGGTCGACATCAGGGAACGATTGTCCGACTTTGCTACCGGAAACAAGAAAACAATGCATCGAATGGCTATTGACTGACGCAGTTACTGAGGGCTGGAACGACGCCTGGCGTCGGGTGAACTCTCCTTTATATAGGGGAGGGGGATTATGTGTACAGACAGGAAACGGCCTATGAGAAGGTCGGTCGCACACCAACCACCTGGTATTGCTACCAACTTCAATAACCAGCTTTTATCATTTCACTTGACACTTCAATAATGCGATAGAGATGTGTAAAAAGTTGGGGGAATCCCCTGATCATTTTTTCAATTATTCAAATATATCATCGATCATGAAAGTCTGGGAAGGGTCATGGGACTTTGTATGGACTCGCATAAATTAGAGGTATTAATACGCATTAGACCAATCCCATTTTGAATATTGCCCAAGGGATGCTGAAGCCTCTCCTTCCCATCAGCCGTATTGTTACTGAGTTTCTATTGTTCTCTCAAAACGGAACGGCCGACTAACCACGATCGTCTCTACTCTGTTTCGTTACGTTTGCTGCTATTACATTGCCTGCTTATGTGAAATTCTCAACCGGAATGTGGCTCTTTGATTCGTCTATACGTTTATCGGGTAGGTCGATGCTATGTTTATAAAGAAAATATTCATGTATGTCTTTGCTCCCTTGCCATCGTTGAAAATAAACACAATTAAAAATCTTGGAAGAGCATACAGTGAAGGTAACAAAGAGAAAGACGTTAAATGATAATTTCTTTAAATGTTCTGTGTATTTACATTTTTTTTCTACGCATTTTTTGTTTGAACGCATCTGTTCCATTTCATTTCAGTTTTCAAAGCGAAACATCCTACAAATCGCGTGGGATCAGACATCATGGCGCCAGTCGCATATACCGATTTCTAAGAAACCTATCTTTCATCTTTTGTAAACCTGTTCGACATGGATCTTTTTTGCTAAAGAAGAATCTTGATACCATTCATGGAAAAGTGAGCAGGACTGATTTTCACGGTGATGATTCTCGCGGTAACGTTGATATGCTTCACTTTTTTTTCTCACTAGAGAGCGCTCCACCAGACGTTACGCCACTGGGAACTACTCGCAGCTGATTGGCCGACTCTAACGCGGTAGCTTTCTGATTGGCTGACGCACGGAGGTGCGTTCGATAGCCCGGCTCAAACCCCCAGTACCCGGCAGGGCCTCGAACGGGAGACTGCTCTGCTACGTTCCGATTTTCAAAATTCCCTCGCTCGTTTAAATGTTTGACGCCTATTTTGCCATTAATTCCAAGAAGATTATAAATAGCCGGCGATCACCTAAACCTCATCTCTGATATACCGTGTCGCGCTACCGCGAATGCTTAACGGATTTGTCATTCAAAAAATAAGCGAGAAGAACGATAGACTTTGATCGCGTACCTCGTATTGAAAACCCAAGTATCAAATATATTCAATAGATTTACTCTATGGAAAGTAACAATTGAATCCCGCGCAGTGCTATCGCCATAACCTCAGTGAGCTTTTGTGTTCCGTGACTTAGTGCCTTTTTATTTTGGATTTTATACCAACCCGACCGGCCGCTTGACGTCAGGATTTCCCAGATCTCCCACGTCTAAAGGTAATGTCAAATTTTTTCAACATAACACCAATCTAAGTCTAACCACGAAGTTTTCCCAAAATATCACAAAATCACCATAAAACATTATCTACCTCGTTTTTTGACATCATTAAAAATCCCGCGAATTTTTCTCTACGTATCCTCGGAATCTTCATATCCCGTTAAAGACACTCTTTCACACCTCTCTTCCTAAAAACACTCCTAAGGTCCCGTACCTCGATTCTTCGAAAATCAAGCATTTCCATTTTGTCTTCCCTAGTTCAATTAAAAAAAAAAAAAAAAAAAAAAAAAAAAAAAAAAAAAAAAAAAAAAAAAAAAAAAAAAAAAAAACGGACGAGCACATTCGATCCCATTGTTGCCTTGTATCGAGTTCCCAAGCAATGGCGTTACTCCAATATAGACAAGCATATACATATATACCATGACTAGATAGGTGGGTAGGTAGGTACTACCCGCACCCACGTAATCGTACCGCATTCGCAAGCGGGAACGTTGGTTCCGGCGGAAAGGCGAGTCAGGTGCAAGCGATCTATAAACGACAGTCGTTGACCGGGTGGAATCGAACGAACCGTAGCGAACGATCGGCCATTCGTACAGAAATCGAAATCGTGCGCCCGGCATTGATACTATACCGGTACATCGCGAGTTCATTGAACTCTATATATAGGTATCAATATAAGATCCACTCAACAGTTCGAATTCTCTCACCATGGCGATTCCATTCTAATTTCCTAGACTCCTCGACTTTTCTCCTTGCCGATACGTATATATATATATGGAGATGTAGATATATATATATACCGCGAGATTGACGTTCTCAACAAGTAATGACACGAGACGGCAGCTACTCTTCCGGTACAGAGGCATCTTCCGGCAAGGATATCATCCGGTTTCTGCCGTACATAAATATTTACCCGCGTGCACTCAGCCGTACAAAATTCCAAGCTCAAAGAGTCTCATCTCCGTCCCCATACACCAGCATCTTTCCTCACGATTTTCTCCTGTCATCTTCCTCCCTCACGGCCACCCGGACGCTGCTCCGAATCCACCAGGTTCATCCACAAAGCTCTCGCTGATGCGTCTCCTGCAGTGACGTACCAAGTTAGCTCCCGGTTGACTTCCAGCGCTCCATCAAGGATAACAGAGGTACCTCCGCGTTACACGTAGGAATGGAGCAGAAGTGAAAATCCTTCGACGTCCACCGGCGCGGTGTGGACCAGGCTGAAGTTTACCTCGTAGAACTTTACGGGTCCACGAAGCTGGCACGTTGTGCTTGTAACCGTGGGACTGACGCATGGACCATCCTCTACCCGGTTCCTAACTACGGACACCTAAAGCTCTCTTCCCTCTTCTCATGAATATTCAGGTGGGGGGTAGTTTGGAAGGTTCGCCAAAGGTACCCGAAGCTGGTCTAGCAGGGTAGCCAACTGTCCTGGAAATTGCCCTAGGCGTATACCCGGCACCTGTGACACCCGGCAGGTCCTGCCCATCGGAGTCTACATTATTTGGCAGGGACAGGTGGGCCACGTCCGTCGGCGCTTGGGACATCCGTATAATTGAATTAGGCAGTTCCCGGTGTGCGGCAACCTTTAAGTTAGGTACACGGTTGGCTCCCTTGAGAATACCGTCTTTCTGGGCGGCATCGATGTCTCCGCTCGGTAGAGACGCTCGTGTCTCTCATCCTTGGTACCCGGGGTCATCATAATTCATGGGATTCGCACAGGACACGGGGTTGATGAATGCAGGGTGAAATACCTATCGTTAAATATTGACGTAGTTAAAAAAAAATAATTTTATCCTCTCCCACCTCCCCCCGCCCCCTCTCCTTTATTTGCTTTACTCAGGATCGATTTTTCCGTAATCCTATACCTCCAACTCGCAATCCCTCTCATTCACTGTAATATATGGCCGGCTGGACAGAGGGTGCCCGACTACCCTTATACGCGATGCTCCCATGTATTTTCATCCCCCAAGTTTACTAGCCGGAATGGTCCGATCAGTTCGTATACCGGCCGGTGTTATCGTTATGGCATTTATTATCCAAGGTTCCGTAATGTTCTCAGGGCGTGTCTCTACCTCATCTGTGTCCCGACGCGGTACGTCGACGCCCGAGATATTTGGTCTCCGGATGAGGATTGTATGACGTCATTTATCTCGAAGCTTCTCTTGCATTTACGTGATTCCTTTAAGGGTGGGTTTTTTTTTTTAAATCCCGGTCTGACGCGTTTCTTAGACAACGGTTAAGCGCGGGGTCGTGTCAGAGATGTTTTTTGGGGTGAAATAAATTTTTGAATTTTTTTTTTCCCGCCGAAGGGTCGCCGGGCGGGGGAGGTGAAACTCGCACACGCGCCAAAGTGACGCTACGGAGACGTCTAGCTGCGCATAATAGGGAGACTGTACTGCGAACACTTAGCTTAGGGCGGATTTCTACGAAGGGATGATTTTGAAAGGTCGTCACTTGGCCTCGAGTGACGGTGCTTCTCGTTGGGATTTACATGGCAGCAGTAAATGTTTGATTGTTCGTTGTGCTACGAATGAAGGGCCATTCACAGGGTGGTATATCCTCGCACCCCTCGAGGGAACGTTGTACATACCTACCAGTATCCTCGTGCAAGGTACTTCGACCCGTTCCCTTTATCTTGTCTTCTCAAACCCCCTGTGTATGCTATACCGGTTTACTCTGTAGTGGATTGCGTGGTCTTCCTTGACCTCTTGATAGAATTTCCGATTCGGAAACGTTACGCTTGGTTGATTTGTACGTGTATATGTCTTTTTTTAATCTCTCTCTCTCTCTCTCTCTCTCTCTCTCTCTCTCTCACACTCTATCTATCTCTCTTTTTCTCGTTACCTCCCTTTTTTCCTCTCTGCCTCCGAACGGACGTCAGCTGTTGTCCTCGTATACCTCAGCGGCCCACGTATGAGTTACCCCGAAGGGCTACGGGCGCGTCCATTACGAAACTCTCGACGAGCGGGTCCCTTTCTAATTTCTCTGGTCGGAGAAGCAAGAATAACAAGAGGGAAGGATCGCGGTCGCGGCGCATGCGCGGATCGCCGGTTAATTCACGAGACGGCCCGCGAGCCCAGGAAAGCGCAAGGTGCGAAAAGTCGATCTGAACTTGGGAAGAAGTCCATTATGCATTTGCCTCGTTGCCACTCCTGGTTTCGTATTACGAACTCGTCTCGTCTAAAGGCCCGTTCACATTGCAGTCACGTACCCGGTGCACTCCTCCAGCGGGAGCCCGCAAATTTCTCAACCCCTTTGAATTTTTGGAGCACCTCTCGAGCGAAACACCGAGTACGGCCCTCTGTCGCCGGTTGCTACGTTCATGAATATTTGCCCGAATTTTTGCTTTCTTTTTTTTTTTTTTTTCTTCTTCTTCTTTTCACGACAATACCAGTTTACCGCATTTTCTTTTTCCTCACCTGGAACACCCGCTATAAGGAGCTTTGCGTATGCAAGCCATTGTGTATACACTGTATATATAAGCTAATCTATACTTTTCACCGCGACTCACCGTCTCAATCTACTACCTACTTCCTTTAAGTTCTCATCGATTTAGCTCACAGTCAGGCTCCCCTATGTATACGTCACGTAGATATCGGCAAGTATCGTACGAGTCTTACGTGTCCCTATACCTTCGTCACCAATCTAGGCTCCATAACGTTTACAACCTTTACGAACGTCTTGCCGAAGGTACCACCCGGTACTTACCTTGCCACCCGGTACGTAGGTAGATCGTACGGCTCGATGCCGAGGGCACTTTTCGCGATTGAGCCGGGTATAGAAGCCGCGATGTGTATCCCCATAGCAGCGACGACCGGCTTATCCGAACGTTCCGAGCCGATGCCAATTTCGACGCGCAGTCCGTTCGCGGTAGCTTTATGCGTGGGAAAAGCTTACGACGCGTTCCTCATACATGTGTGCAAGGCTTTATCTCGTGGGAAACAGACTGTACACTCATCTCAGGCAGCTAATACGCGGACTGTAGCTACTGCGGACACGATTGACAAATCTTTTGATATTTCGTAACAGACACGTATTTTCTCGGCCTTCCGATCTTGCTCACTCATCTTGTAACTTGGCCAGTGCCGCTTGGCGGGGATGAAATTAGTTCGATTTGCACGCTGCATCCGCGAACTCCGTACGCGCACGTACAGTTCACTCTCGCACGTTACCCACCTTGTGGACCCTGCCGTTTATGGGGTCACGTGGTCTTGTACCTTCGGTACCTTTCTTCCTCCCAGGTAGAGGACGGGAGAGGGTGTATCCTAATACGGCAAGAAAGTGCTCAGGGCTTCGCATTCCGAGGGATCATTATCTCGAATAACAGAGGTCTAACCGGGCTCCCCCCTCCTCCCTCCCTCTTCTACAGGCCCCCTGCTACTACGCGCTCCTTTCCACATACTCTGTGAACTCCTCTTTACTCCGCTGGCGCGGTGTCGCCGGTCTCACAGGAAGTCCCCAGTACCCACGGTAGAAGATCGACGTATGTATCCTTATTGACTACGTCCTTTTTTGATCTCTCGAGTTTGACGGCGAATTAATATTCGTCATGGACGTCCTCGAGGGGGGATGATCGTTCAGGGGGTGAGTTTTAGGTCGGTAACTTTGGGATCCTCGTATCGAAATGCACTGATACTCCTTGGTGGGGGTAATTACGTTCCTTATCTTATTCCGTTTCAACCCCCTCCTCCCTCCCGCCCTCCCCAGGCCCCTGATACCACCGAGTGAGTCGTTCGGATTGGCACCACTTCGGCAGGGATGTAAAAGCCGGGGGATGAGAGTGACTCCGCTATCGGAATAAGGGTTGCAGGGGCAGGAACCGGAGGAACCGGCTATGGGACAGAGACCAGTCTCGATTTGATTGAACTTGGTTCACGACACCAGGAAGAAAAGCACTCTGTTCGAAGAGAGGGGCGCGGGGCGATACGGCTCGGAGGGAACGACCA